>NC_139612.1:36878785-37175513 GCF_964270895.1 Podarcis filfolensis | reverse complement strand
CGAATTTTGCAATGCAATTCTCCGGGCAACAAATGTATACAAAAATGAATGTATTAGGGGGAAGTACACCTAAAGATTCATAAATTAGGGGAAATGATGTTAGGAAAATAACAGAAACGGGGGGAAATGTATGCCGACATGTGTACATTAGGCAAAATTGCATACAAAAATTTGTATATTTCACGAGGACTTTTTTATCTTTTATTTTTTAAAAGCAAACTGATGTGAAATTGTTGCAAGCTGAACTTAAGTCTGGAAAGCTGAACTTAAGTCAGGAAAGAATGAGAAAGATACAGACACTGAAACCAAGATGTATTCATTTCTAACCTCAGCTACCTTCTGAACCAGGAGGGTTGTCATATGCATATCTCACCAAGGATAATTTGTCTAAATAGATGATTTCTCCAAATGGTTACAACCCCATCAGCCATTTTTATCTAGTAGAACAGGCCAATGAATAAAACCCTTGTCTCAAAATGAAGGTGAAAGAAGAGCATATTTAAGTGTTTTGGGCTAACTGGTGTTCACTGGCAACATATATACATGAACACCTTTCCTGAGAAGTCACGATACACTACACCTGCTCTTTTAAAGGTGGGGTCCTATGTGGAGACTCATTAACACTGAGTTTGCTTTCTGCTATGCTGAATAGTGCTGTGCCAAAATCTGTCCTACAGTCTCTTGAAAGTTTTTTTTCCTTGGAGAAACAGGCTTAATTTAAAAAAAAATTTTTTAGTGAATTCCTAGGCTACTTTAGAACTTCTGTGGGTGTGAGGTTTTAAGCTCACCTTATTGTTGTGTGGTGGCTGAGGATTATGTGTATTTCATTTTGTTCCCAGTAAATCTTTCCCCAGCACTTGCAGCCTTTCTGGCTGCCTGCACTCTGTGATCTGAAAAATCTCAATGTGAGGAGTTACCTAGTGATAACTTCCCCTGGGCTTTGATTGAAGCATGGACACCTGGGAAGGCTGCAGAGTGCAGACCACAGATGAGCTGATTTGTGGAATGAAGGGTACCCACAAACACCCCTCAGCCACCTCAAAGGTAAGGTAAGTAAAACACACACACACCACACCCATAAGAAGTTCGTCAAAATGTTCCCTTTGATCATTTTCAAATGCCATTTCTCTTCTCCTTAATTGATGGAGAATGATCAAGAAGAAAGAGAAGAAACACACAGGAGAAAATCTCAGGAGAGACACTAAAAATAATGCTTGGAAGCCCTATTCACTGGCAAAGCCTCTTGTGGAACAAGGGAAGGCTATGGCAATCAGTTTCTTCTTCAGCTCCATAAGCAACATATTTCTTACTCTCCATTCCCCTGATAAAAGATTGGATCTGGTTTATTGGAACTTCCTTCCCAAAAGAGAAAGGAACGTTGTCCGTCCCCCCGTCCCCCGCCCACTGACATGATTCCACATGGCCCCCATCCTCACTGAGATTTCTGAGAGTGGGTGAATTGACATGCACAAACAAAGTAATATACACAATAGATCAGTACTAGAACAAACTTCACAGTAGTTGAGCAAATGGAATGAAATGCATAGGATTTAGAGTGACTGAATGTGGGCCTCCTTTCCCCACTCCCCCACAGCAGGTGTACATCACTGTCAAGATTGACAATGAAAACAGTCTGATTGGCAGAGAGATGCATGGAAATGCAGGCATGAATCTGCATAGAGGTGTGGAATTTCCTTGCTAGATATATTGAAGGGGACCCAGTGGGTTGACTGAGTGCACCTAAGGCTGCAGTCTTACCAGGTATGGGCATGGGTAGGAAACTTCTGATGTATAAGCAGGAAATTAGGTAGGTAGGTAGGTAGGTAGATAAGACAAGAGGGGTTGGATAAGAATAAGTTTGTGCATATATGTTGAAATGTAAACCTATGAGATATTGCCACTTCTAGATAATCCTTCCAATCCCATCTAACACTGTAAATCTACAGACAGTGAGTATTGGCAGAAGAAATTATATAACAAGGCTGATTTTCCTGGTTTGGAAGCTATTGAGGTTCATTTAATTTCCACCCAGCATCTTGATCATCAGCGAGTAGCAGGATTTTGTTAATCCTAAACACTATGCTAGTACTTCAGTTTTTAATACATCTGGCAGAGTAGGGATCCAAAATACACACTGCTGTATGAAAATTGGTGACCCAGTTAAAAGTTCTCAAGGTTTAAACCTACACAAGAGGCAGTTATTGCTTTCTATGAAAGTGTCTAGATGCCAACCACTCTGATATTTTATCCTAATAGGATTTCATTTGATACCCTCCCAATTTTTAAACTAGATTAACCATGCAAAAATAAGTGTATATTCTGTGTGTTTGGCCTTCTTTGTATTCACTAATTAGGTGAACAGGCATGACTGATTAATTATGCTGTCACTTGTTTCAAGTCTGTCTAAATCTTATAATGGAGAAATATGTGAGTCATTATAGCCTGGGAATCTCTTTCTCTGGCCCTCATATTTTTTCCCTCCTTTCCACCCTTTTAAAATTGATTTTTAATTTCAAGTAGCAAAGCATACCCATGCATGGAAAACAGAGTTTAATGGTTGTACAGAAAATAAAGAAAAATAGTGGCTGATGGTTGTGGTTTCAGACATTCCAAGAAAGGCAATCAAATGAAAGTGCTTCTCCATAAGGTCCTATGAGTCAATGGAGGCTGAAAACCATGTTTGATGAAGAGTGAAAACCATGTTCAGTTGTCTTAACAGTCAATAAAAAGGATACCAGATTGTACAGAAGGTGTGAGCCTTTCCCCTTCCCTGATCAATATTCCTTTTGTGAAATGGTTAATCTGTCCATAAATATTATGTTTCTCTATAAACACATAATTGGGAAATCCAGGCTTCAAAAAAATTTGCATCTGAAGTTTTCCAATTTTTTGCAATCTCTAATCCAGCTGCAACTAATAAATGGAGGATGAAGTCTTTACAGGTTATGTTCTTAATCTGAAGAGTAAAATAATAGAGTAGGGCTATTTTTGGTTTTGGTTTTAGTGACTGTCCCATCATTTGATTAATTGTTTGAAACACTTTTTTCCCAAAATGGGGAAAAACACACCACTTGTTTACCAGAAAGTCAGGTAAAGTGCATTCCTGCCAGCCAAGGTTGGATGTGTTGTGATTAATTTGTTTTAAACCGTACAAAACCATAACAGAAATGACTGGTTCGTCAAAGAAGAAGAAGAAGCTTCAAATAGCTTCATAGGCTGGCATGCAAGCAAAAAAAAAAAAAAAAAAAAGGCTGCAAGAGACACCTGAATATCAAAATTGTAGATTTCAGATGAATCTGTGGGTAGTGGGGCAAAAATGATCCCTGTATTGGCCAATAGAGGGCAGCCAACATTTCTCCCACTATGTAGCATCATTCCCAGGGCCAGATTTAGGTTTGAAGAAGAAGAAGAATTTGGATTTGATCTCCCACTTTATCACTACCCAAAGGAGTCTCAAAGCGGTTAACATTCTCCTTTCCCTTCCTCCCCCACAACAAACACTCTGTGAGGTGAGTGGGGCTGAGAGACTTCAAAGAAGTGCGACTAGTCCAGGGTCACCTGGCAGCTGCATGTGGAGGAGTGGAGACGCGAACCCGGTTCCCCAGATTACGAGTCTACCTCTCTTAACCACTACATCACACTGGCTCTCTGATGAGGCCCTAAGCTACTGAAGGTAATGGGGCCCTTTATATGTCCAGCTGTCCTTTGTCAACAACAAATTGTTGCTGTTTTTTGTGTTGAATATATGCTATTAAGCAGGCTGGGACCATTATTTACATAATAGGAGCCGATACAACACAATACAAAACACTGTTTTTGTATGTAGGTTTTATTTTATTTGTTTTTTATCTTATATTTTGGAAATGTACATCCAGGTTATTTTCCTTTAATTTTTTTGGGGGCCCCCAAGAGAGTGGAACCCTAAGCTATAGCTAGTTTAGCTTATATGTAAATCTGGCACTGATCATTCTCTTGAGGGATTATGCCCTAGGACCACAACTACACTGTTGGTCAAAACAGCAGCGACATTTTTGTTGTTGTTGTTGTTGTTGTTGTTGTTGTTGTTGTTGTTGTTGTAAAAAGGAAGAAAAAGAACACTTCAAATTTAAAGGTCTGACCACCCTAATTCTTACAATTCAACTCCACACCAAAGTTGCCCACATTCATCAGGATGAATCATCACACAAAAATGTTTTGGGGTATTTGGCCCATTAGTTTCTGCAGTTTTCCTAGTTAATTTCTCCATAACCCTCCAGAACAAAGACATTTCAGTTGCACATCCTTCTAAAATTGGTTCGAGTGCTCCTCTATGGTGTTTCCTATATCAAATGTTGGGTAGCATGGTGAGAGATTTTAATGAGAAATTTTAATAAGGATTGGGAAGTACATTTGCCCATATTCAAGCAGTTTTCACCACTGTCAAACCCTTAAAACTGACTTACCATTTGCACACATGGATTATGAATTGGCAAGTTCTGACCTGAAATGTTTATTATGTTTCTCCTGTGGATTTATTACCCATATGACTATGACTTCTATTTAACCGCATCTTGGTCTCTTTCACTTAGAGATTTCTTTCCCAGCCATTTGTCTCTGGACTCACTTATGATGGAATAACTGTCAGGCATAACTTCATGTGAAGTATAACTTCCTGATGAAATTTTGAACTAAATCTATGTCATTTGCTCTGGAACTGATACCAGGTTGTCAAAATGCACTTATAAACCTATCTATATAATCATTCACTTTTTTTTTGGATTTTTTTTTTCTCTCTGAGAGGCTTACAATAAATAGTAAAATATTGACTTCTGTTTCAGGGCATATGATGAAGTGTGCATGCACGCAAAAGCTTATACCAAGAACAAACTTAGTTGGTCTCTAAAGTGCTACTGGACAATTTTCATTTTTTTATATATATTTCAACTGCGTCAGACCAATACGGCTACCTACCTGAATCTAGTAAAATAATAACACAACAGTAAAATAATAATGATATTAAAGTAAAAAAAATCACAGGTTGCTCCCAACTTTGTCCATCTACGAAAGCAAGCCACCTTGCAATGGTGGAATTCTATTTTACAATGCTCAGTTTTATTTGTGTTATACGGTTGTGTTTTGTTTTCATCCAGCTTTTAGGAAAATTTTGTTGGATGTTGTTACTTTTTCTTTTTCTTTTTATGTAAATAAAAAGCTCTACACCCCTCTACTTCTCCATAACACCTGAATCATGAGAGGCTGGCAAATCTCTTGACTGATGTTGAATACAAGGATTGATGTCCTAATGCAGGGGTGCACTGGTTGAGGGCTAGCAAACTGCGCTTGAATTCTGGAAAGATAAGAGGTTCTGTGGTTGGGAGGTTCCAATGTCTAGGAGATCAGTAAGGCTCAAGTTAACAGAAAGGTGCAAACAGAGTACAAAGATGGCAATAGGTAAGCCTCCTCAGGAGGGCTATTCATTGGAACGTGATTTACAGCCAGTCAGACCACTGCTCTAAGCAGCTCAGTATTGTCTACAGTGATAGGCAGTAACTCTCTGGGGTTTCAGACAGGACATGCCTGAAGATGTTGGGGATTGATTCTGGGTCCTTGAAATGCAAAGCAGGTGCTCTACCACCAGGTTACTTTGCCCTTCCCCGTAACCAGGGTGCTACAACTGAAAAGGATCTCCTCTCCCTGGTGGTTCAAACATAATTTGAAATTACATGACTTCTTAATCCGAAAGGTTTTTCTTGCAGAACCTCCCTCTGCTGAATCTCTGGCATAATATTATGCCCAAATAGCAATATCCTTGGATAGTGGAGTGGTATATTCAACAGGCAGCCCTGTTTAGGGAAGTTTTTAATGACTGATATTTTAATGTATTTTTAACCTTCTGTTGGAAGCTATCCAGAGTGGCTGGGGTAGAAATAAATTATTATTATTATTATTATTATTATTATTATTATTATTATTATTATTATTAGTTCTGCTCATAGTAGACCCAGAGCCACTGCAATTTGTTATATGAGCTGTCACATTTTCAGGCTGCAATGATTTGTTCCTCTCTACATGTGCTTTGCAAAACAGAAGCATAACATGCATTTTTGGAGGTCAAAGGGCAAGACATTAAGGCAGGTACCAGGCCTGAGGTGCCCAAGTTGCAATGATACTATTAGTTGTGTTGAAAACCAGAGAGAAGGAAGACTGAATGGCATGTCTGGCAGATCAGTAGTCCCTTTCCATCTACTGATGGCTTCTGAGCCCAGTCTCTGAGCTTAGTGACTCTTTGGAACCAGGGCCTCAGAAAGTATACAAAGTTATGAGGAAGATGTGAGAGGCTGTAGCTTGCAGGTTGCTCAGGATGTATAAAAAAGCAAGCCCTTTGTGCTTACTTAAAAAAAAATAAAAAAGAAAAAGCTGTTCTTAAAATATTTCCAGGCACATTTCAAATAATCCAACTCAACAAGCTTTCAATTTGCCATTTCCTGATTCCCCTCCCCCTGCCCCACATGTTTTGAAATAGTGTTTTATAAATAATCTATTTAAATGTGTGTGTCTCTTTCCCAAGGGGATGAAAAGTCTCTCTGAAGTTTAAGTAGATACTTTCAGTAGTAATTAGTAACATTTTCCCAGCAATTAGCTTCCCCTTCTCTTACAGTAGTACTGTTAATTGAAATCTGTGGGACCCCACGCAGACTGAAGTACCACTTCCTGGGAGTTACAGCAGCACATTCTGACTCTGGGGAAATAGGAACTCACTGTGATCTCCTGCACTTCGTTGCAGAGGTTTCATGCTTCTGCTTTGTTGCTTAGATTTAACGTGAGGAGGCATGACACATACTACTTGGCACTGCACATTCAAGCAGAGAAAGTCTGCACCAAGGAAACCCAAATTCTTTGAAATTATGCATGGCAGCACAGCAAGCCCCTTTCAGATAATCAATTTGGGTTTAGCAAATGCATGCTGTGTGTTCAGGGATCGAGGGAGGAGGTTCTGTTTCAAACTTACACGTGTCCATTAGAATGTGTGGGGGAAAACCTGTGTGTTTATGTCTTGTACATACATAGGCCCTGTAGGCAGCTCTAAAGCCTGCAAAAGACACCAGTTTACCACAAAATCAGATTTGCTTCTTCCTGGCTTAGCTGAATGGGTTGATCCCAGTCAATTAGGGATCATTCCATGAATAGAACCAGATGGCTATGCTATGTAGCCAATCAGTTTTAACTGTGTGATGACTTCACTGAGGGCAAAATTAATTACAGTGGTACCTCGGGTTACATACGCTTCAGGTTACACACTCCGCTAACCCAGAAATAATGCTTCAGGTTAAGAACTTTGCTTCAGGATAAGAACAGAAATCGGGCTCTGGCAGCGCAGCAGCAGCAGGAGGCCCCATTAGCTAAAGTGGTGCTTTAGGTTAAGAACAGTTTCAGGTTAAGAACGGACCTCCAGAACGAATTAAGTACTTAACCCGAGGTACCACTGTACTTGAACGACAGAACAAGGCAGCATAATGTGAATGAGCAGGTCAATTTTATTTATTTATTGCAGAAATTGCCTAACCACAACAACAATGTTGATAAAGGAAAGTGTTGTTTTTGTTTCTGCATTGTCAGAAGTGTTTCCGAAAACAGTGACTAGGTTTATGCCTAAATAAATTGACAGTGTTAATGTAATGTGTAATTAGGCCCAGGACCAGCTCTAGATATTTTGTTGCCTGAGATGAAGGCTCAGAAGGTGTTTCCCCCACCCCATTCCCCATGCATGGAGTCTGGCTAGAGTAGCAGTTGACTCTTACATCAACACTGGTGATGGGACAACATCTCCATCATACCTGAGGCTTAGGGGACTCTGGCAGGATGGTTGGTACCTCGTTCCATCTCCACCACCTGTTAGATGTGTGGCTTTAAAATAGATAGGACAAATAAAGGTTTCGGTTTCAGAGGCAGCCACCGAGAGACGATAGCAGAATAGTTCTACTGCCTTCCTATTCTATGGGTGGACTTTGTAGGAGCAATTGGCTGGCACTGTGAGAACAGCATTCTGGAGTAGATGGACTGTTGATCTGGTCCAACAGAGCTCTCTTATCTTCTTAAGTTGTCACACTGAATTTAACAGGCGTTAAGTGCAACTAACTTTCTTTGGATTATGGCTTTTTACTAAGGAAAATCACCAAGGATATTTGATCTTTCTTCAAGAAACTGACAATATAAATTGGTCAGTTTAAGTCCTTTATGCCATATAATTTCCTTTACCGTCACCATTGGAAAATCTGTCTTGACTTACCATTGTCTTACCCTTTATGTTCCATACAAGAAGGGATAAGTTATAAAGTAGCCACAGGATTAAACTTGTAAAATTGTACCTTTGCTGGGAACATAAATTAGAGGCCTGAATTTACTAGATCATGGTATTCTTTTTAAACATACAATTTGCAGTTTGTTTCACTCCTCCTTCTGCTGCCCAGAAGCCTTTGGCAATAACATAAAAATAATAATAACTTACATGTCTAATTATTATCATCTGAAACGATCCAGAATTACAGTTGCCCCCACAAATAAAAATTACTGTAGGACTTAATTATTTTGGCCAGAATGTTAAGATTCCTATGTTATGAGGAACATAAACAAATTTTATATTTTATGTCAGGGCATGCTGAGCTAACAGTAAGTCTTTTCATTATGATTATTATTTCACAACAATAAAACTCAACAATGTTGACTTTTAATAATAACTTTAGTTCCACTTTCAACAATCTGAGGTGTTGTTTCTTCGTTTGTGACTTATGTGAGCTGCTTCTCAGTAATATATATATTTATTTGGGCAACTAGCTGAATAACTACGAAAAAAAGGTGGTTCTAGACTGACACCATTTAGGGTGGGATTCAGTCACACATCAGCAAACTCAGGCTGTGCAACTAAAGTTGTTTGCCACTTTTGTGCACCAAACCTGTCCTCCCAATTGACTTTTCATGATAAGGAGAGTGTAGCAAAAATGCACTAGAAACTGTAGGATGACAATTAATGCAACATCAAATAACTTCCCCGCAAACAAATCAAAATGAGTTCTGAATAAAGAACCAACATCATCTAACTTTCCAGCAAAGCTTTGGGCAAACAAATCAGAATGAGTGCTCAGTAAACAGATTGGCTGGGAGTGACCCAATCCCCATGTTATTTTAAATTTATGCTTATCTGGAGAATTTATGTTTCTCACTCACCTGGCATTTGTGGGCAGGGGATTTCAGGGGATTAAAACGAAGCAAGAACTGAGCAGTGGCTCTTGAAGACGCACAAGAGACAGCCCCCCCCCCAGTTGTAGGGGAAGGGGGCATTACCACCAAGCTATGCTTTGCATGAAGAAGCTCACTTGTTCATTTCCCATTTCTCCAGTTAAAAGCTTCAAGGGGTAGGTGATGAGAAAGCCACCGCTAAACTAGATCAGGGTAGGGAACTTTTTCAGACTCAGGGTCTCATCCCCTTCTGTGGAACCATCTGAGGACCAGGGCTGGGTGGGGCAGAGGCCAAAGTGGGCAGGGCAATGAGTGCAAAATTTACCTTTGTATAGCAGCCTAGTTTTACACATGCTCACATACTCTGTGGCCCACTCAGGCAAGTAAGAAGGATCATCAGAATTAAATGGCACATTCTAGTCAGGCCAAGATGCTCAAGGGGAGTCCCAAAGGCCAGGGAGAAATGTGCACAATTCAATTCCCATAAACAAAATATGTATGCATTCTCCATGAGGTCTGGTGAATCTGCACAGTAGCTGGTTGTTATGCACATGAACCCCTCAGCACAAATCATGTAATATAGCAGAATGTGTGTAAGTATGTCACCTAATATGCACGCTATCTCTTCTCTTTGTTAAGTTGTTAAATGATATGCCTAGACTATGTTTCTGACACTACTTGAATGTGTGGAAGCACTCAGTTTGCTATCTCTCTAGGCACCTCACACTTTCCTAGTCAGCTGTTTCACGGGGAAATGCTTGTTACTAAAAAAGTGATAATTAATTTTTAAAAACAACAACACCAAAAACACTGAATCAGTTAAACAGAAATTAGAAACAATCAAATTGCAAGTGCAGAGTTAAAGCTCAAAGCTAGGATTCTGTTCTGGGTTATATGTCTCTGCCCCTCTACACTGGTATGTGGGTTTTTGGGGGGTGGGCAGCTTGCATTTAAGTGCAATCTGTTTGTTAAGCATTCATCCTGATTTGTTTGCCCCACATTTGTAGGGAGGATATACACCACCCAGTGTTTACGGAACATCTATTTTGATTTGCTTAAGCAGTGTCACATCAATCAATCATTATCCCACCCTTTCCAAAGCATTACCCCCTACCCACATTTCCTTGCTGCAAGATGTCTAGGTTTCTGTTTTTGGGGATTCCTTAAAAAAACAAAAAAACAGGTTCGTTGAACAAGGACACAAAATCCACTTCAATTACACAACTTGAATGTGTTGTATCTAACCAAATCCCAGTTGCAAAATAGTGAATGTCTTGAAGTGGCTTGCATGATAAATAAACAAATAAAAAGGTAAATGACCCCTGGCTGGTTAGGTCCAGTCAAAGGCGACTATGGGGTGTGGTGCTCACCTCGCTTCAGGCTGAGGGAGCTGGTGTTGTCCACAGACAGCTTTCCGGGTCATGTGGCCAGCATGACTAAACCACTTCTGGTGCAATGGAACACTGTGACGGAAGCCAGAGCACATGGAAATGCCATTTACCTTCCTGCCGCAGCAGTACCTATTTATCTACTTGCACTGGTATGCTTTTGAACTGCATGATAAATATCACATGTAGTTTAGTCTCAAAAATGAGGCTGTGTTGGGCTGCAAATTTCACTGGTGCAGCAGGTGTGTGTGTGTAAGTGTGTGTAAAAGTGTAAGTATTTTCCCCAGATTGAAATAGCCTCTCATGTCCTGTACTACCCTCAAGGGGAAAAACATAGACAATGTCTCATCAGACTGGTTGAAACTGAATGAAGATACAGTATTCTTCTCCACTGACATTATTCCTTCCTTCTGAAAACAAAGTAGCATTTCAGTTAGCTATACCACTTGGCATGGATCCCGTCTCAACAGAAACATACTGCTTGCTACATTATTGCCAGACTTATTTCCAACTGTAATGCAACCTATGTAAATGTAACTTGGAGCTGTCTTGGGTGAGTGGGGGGGTTAAGAAATGCTACATCACAATCTGCACTGATGGTATGGCATAAATAAACCAACCTTCCCCAACCTGATGTCCTCCAGATATTTGGAATTATGACCCCCATCAGCCCCAGACAACACAGACAGTGGTCAGGGACTATGGGAGTTGTAGTCCCAAACATATGATTGGCATCAGCTTAGAGCTTCTATCCTCCAACCCAAAGTTCATTTCTTCCATGATACGGACATGTTCTGCTACTGTATATACTAATTTTAAGGGCTTCTCTTTACCACAAATGCAAGTTTCATCAGTCAGCTCTGTTGCATTCCCAATTTGTGCTTTTTTGCTAAGGCTGTGTGCACCCTAAATTGTTTGTGGCACAAAAATGTAGAGGTTGGTTGTTGTTGTTTTTTTCAATCTGGGATCATCCATGCTCATCCCAAACATGGAGCTTTCAATCTAGATTGATTCTAGAAGCTGCCATCCACAAGTGTGGGTGTGGTTACTTGATAAGTGTTTGAAAACCATCCACTTGGTTAGGTTACCCATGCCTTTTCCTCCCTCCCCTAGGTGAATAAAGAAGGAAGTGGTGATTTTGATCCTGGTATACACCCAGCCACAGCATCGTTGGGCAGGTGTGGCTTCTCCCCCCTCCCCCAACACACACATTTGCTGGGACTGCTTGTATGTGTTTTCAAATGGACACATTGTGGGGTAATGCAGAATTGCAATGGGCTTTTATTTTATTTTTTTTGAATAAAACCAGTTTCTCCAGAAGCACTTTTCACCGGCAGAAAATATGCAGCACATCTAGACTGTGTGTTAGCTATATAGGAAAAAACAGTTGCCACCTCTCCTTTGATTCTAGAATGAAATGTTTTGTGTATGCAGTCTAAGTCACAAGTGTGCAGTTTTCATGATGCAGTGAATGGATGACATGATACCTCTTTGTTGCTTAATGCATGCTGCCATAAACCACTAACAGAAGCAGGCTACTCTCAACCCATCCTATGTAGTCATTTACTTCTCTCTTGAATTCTCAAGCTGCATTATTTCTTATTGCAGAGTCTCATCTTTCTTTTGTCCATACATTGGCACAGAAGCCATATTCCCCTGGCAATACGGGCAACTATTTTCTAATTTTTATTTTGTCTTTCTGACTGATAATTAAGGACCTGAATCACCCATGCAGTGCACAGGGAAATTCCAAGAACTCTGATCAATATTTCTCTCCATTTCATTGTGCTTAAAGCTTTGCGCAGCCGATCGCATGGCACCTAGACCACATAAGGAGCATCACATGCTTTTCTGTTGCTAGGGGTAACTGAGAAGAGAGTGAGAACTGGCTACCGCCTGTCACATGACATCCTGCAAAATGTAATGCATTCGGGCAGCTTGTCCTTAGATTGTTTAAGCCTTGTTATGATCACATGATTACATCACTCAAGTAATATATGACTGCCAGTTAGAAATAAAGTGATTTACTCCATGTTACTGGCACCAAACTGACTAACGTTGTTGCAAATGTAACCATGCCTGAATGCCCATCTCTATTAAACAGAATTGCCATAAGTCAAGGGTATGTCTCCATACTATTTATTCCTAATAGATTTGACACCTGCTTTATTTTGTAGATTTTTTTAGAAGCAGGATTTTTAAAAATAAATAAATAAGAAAGAAAGATCCACCAGCTTGAATACAAAGCTAGGACATATTAGGATTTAGACAAGCTAGCAAGTCATTATCACTTTCTTCTCAGCCACCTTCTTCAGAGAACAAGTGGAAATGACACTGTTAACCTTATTCTAGCTTCTGATAAATTTGAGTCCCCATTTCTGTCATTCAGTTTGTGTCTCTGCATGTGCATGACAGAGTTTGCTTAAAAGAGGCTTAGGGGCTAATATAGCAGGGCCATTGCAGGTCAAGCTTCACAGGCATTGGCAGAAATACAGAATACCTCTGGCCTCAAATGAACTTGGGAAGCTCCTATTGAAGTAATGGGATCAGGGGAGAAATGAATTTAATGAGACTTTAAGAACATAGGAATTGCCATGCTACAGAAGTCCTTGGTGGTTCTTATCCAGTCTTCCCCCCAACCCTGTGCCCTACAGATAGTTTGGGCTATGATTCTCATCAGTCTCAGCAAGCATGGCTAATGGTTAGGTTTCATGGTCCAAGAACATCTGGGGGACATTAGGTTGTTGTCGTTGTTATTATAAGTTGTATACTACCTATCCCTTCAGCTATTCATACACATCCCTCCCCATATGTTGAAGACTGAACTTCTTGTGGACTCTGCACATGATTTAGACCCTGGAAGATCAGGATTCTAAATTGCAGAGGGAACTTGAATACAACAGTTCAGAAGTTCAGACCACAATATATGGAGTGTGGTGGAAATGACATTAGTTATGTGCAGGGGGGTGAAGCCACAGGCCACCCCCACCTACTCTGTTGTGTGGTAGCAATTGTGTGTGTGTGTGTGTGTGTGTGTGAGAGAGAGAGAGAGAGAGAGAGAGAGAGAGAGAGAGAGAGAGAGAGGAGGAGGACACAAATGAGCAATACAAGTGCATATAGCAGATCCTAGGTTCAATCCTTGGTGTTTTCAAGTAGGGTTGGGAAAGATTGTCTGCCTGAAACCCTGGAAAGCCACTGTTGGCCAGTGTGGAGTACTGAGCTAGGTGGGCTAACTGCACCTAGGCAGCGTCCCAAGTTTCCGTAGTTCCTAAGTTTGGAAACTACTCAGATATGTGGATTAATTGCTAAAGGAGCTGGCAGTAGACATTATATCCCCTCTTATGTGAATAAATTAAAGGGGCAGCTCTGTTATAAGAATGGCCTAGAGTGTCTAAGTGTAACAATGCTAGCCCATCTGCACTTCTAAAAATTTCACCTTGCCAGGCTTATGAACATCCATTAAAAAAGAGTTGATGAAGATAGACGTAATTATGGTTCATGCTCTCAGAAGCCTGAGCTAATGAGATCATGGGGAAATGTGGCCAAGGTCCAGTTGGCAATGCTGCCAGTGCCAAGGGCAGGGCTGTAGATCAAAAGAAACAGGCTCGGTTTCTAGTCTCAGCATCAAAGGATCATGAAATGTGAGCATACTGGCAGTTTCTGCTTAGATGTATCATTTATTTTAGTTAGGCTCCTGATGCTTGCTGAAACATACAGATTGATAGATACATATGCACAATTTCGGAGCAGACTATGGATTTCAGCAACTGGAAATGAGTCTTTATATGAAGACAATTGGCTATAATATCTGCAAACATACCACATACATATTTCTGAAGGGGGCATGTGTATTCTCCAGGGATAAGCTAGCAGACTTTGGAAAGATTCGCCTGCAAGTAGTGAGGATAATTATCCTCCACGTCAACTAAAACACAGTGCAATTAGTGTGTGAACGCTAGTCTCAGGGCAGCCACAATAACAGTTCTGGCTACCATGGCTAGTCTACATATATGGGGAAGGCTCAGAGTTCAGTGGTAGAGCATTGCCTTTGCATGCAGAAGATCTCCAGGTAGCACTGGGAATGAACCCTGCCTGAAGCCCTGGAAAGCTGCTGCCAGTCAGTGTAGACCAGGGTTTCCCAAACTTGGGTCTCCAACTATTTTTGGACTACAGTTCCCATTGTCCCTGACCACTGGTCCTGTGAGGTCAGGATGGTGGGAGTTGTAGTCCAAAAACAGCTGAAGACCTAAGTTTGGGAAACCCTGGTGTAGACAATACTGAGTTAGATGAACCAATGATCTCAGTATAAGATTGCTCACTATGTTCCTAACGGAATTATTGGTTTAGTTTTACATTTTTAAAAATCACGATTGTTGTGATGAGCCCTTTTGACACTGAACAGGCACATCAGAGAAAGCAAGATCCTAACAGAAGGACAGGTTCTGCAACTACACATTCTCTTTTCAAGGCTGAGAAGGAGCCTCTATGGCAGGCATAGGCAAACTCCAGCCCTCCAGATGTTTGCGAATACAATTCCCATCATCCCTGACCACTGGTCCTGTTAGCTGGGGATGATGGGAACTGTAATCCCAAACATCTGGAGGGCCGGAGTTTGCCTATGCCTGCTCTATGGCTACACTTGCCTACATAAGGCCACTTATGTTATGTTATCTACACTGCAGATTCTAGGCACATTCAGCTGAACATGGTGAGACTCTTCCTTCTGACTTTTGCACCCAATGTAGGAAGGACAGAAGTGGAGCTAAAACTATGCATGAATTCTGGCATGGAGGCACGGCACTTCCATGTGCTTCCTTGCCCACCCCCATCCCCCACATGTTTCCCTGAATGCACAGACAAGGCTTTATGATTTATTATTATTATTATTGCATTTATATCCCACCTTTCCCCCCAAGGAGTTCAAGGTGGTGGACATTTTTCTCCCTGTCCTCAGTTAATCCCCACAACAACTCCATGAGGTAGGTTAGGTTGGGGAGCAGTGACTGGCCCCAGAGTCACCCCATGAAATTCATAGCTGAGTGGGGATTTGAACCCTGGTCTCCCAGGTCCTAGTCCAGCACTCTAACCACTGTACCACAAGGGCTTTCATTCTTACAGTCATCAGATGAGGGACATATATATATGTACCAGCCTATAGTCAAGTGGCAAAGATGTGACAGTGGCAAATAAGATTAAATTCTAATAGAAAATAATAAAATAAGACTTTATCGGGACATACCTGTAACTACAGAAAGCATGCTGACTGCGTATCATAGACTAGACATTACAGCTATTAATAAGTAAGAAGACTGCACATTTTAAAGATGGATAATGCTGGCCTATTGACAAACATAAATGGAAAAAAAAGTATTTTAGCATAGCAGTAAAGCAAGTGAAAGTACTAATATAAAGGAATAGTTATGGAGCACTGCCTCTATCTTCAGGGATTGTTCCTAAATCAAAGTTCAAAGCATCCACAGCAACTAGGAACACACCAGAGCATCATTATGACAAAGACACTGAGAGTTCTAAGCATGCCATTTCCCCCTTCTCAGTTAGCAGTAGCAAGCCGAAGAGAGAAAGACTGCCCATTAACTGAAGCACCTGCTTTGTCTAGCTGCTTCATAATCCTTGATTAATAATGCAAGAACAGAAAGGCAATGAATGGGTCCAACCCAAAGATGCTTATGTACATCCTCTCCTATCACTGCACACTTGAATCAGCTCTCACCATGCCGATGATCTGTTTGGGGAATGGGGGAAGAAAGGGATGCACTCATATTCCACCCACTGATCAATGGTACTAGTGTCAAATGTACTAGTGCCAGTGTCAAATTCTTCTATGCAGTGAAGAAGATTGTATTGCTTCCTGCTGTCCCCTACTTCAGACAGCTGATTTTGAATACTGTGCAAGGGCAGCAAATTATTAGTTATTTACAGTGCAATCCTATGCATGTCTACTCAGAGATGAACCCCAGATAAGTGTGTAAGGGGATCCAGCTTTCATTTATTATGAAGATAATAAGAATCTATATTGTAGTTCTAAGGTCAATGTGATCACAGCACATCTGAATTAGTGGTATTCCTGTGCAGTGTCTGGATACAATGTTGTGATTAGTGGAGAAGTTGTGGTCTCTGCATGCAAAATTTGTGTTCTGTATCCCTAAGATTACACTGGCTGTGCACTGGATTTTACTACTTTGTACAAGAGGGTGGCTGTCATAGGGGGACCTACATACAGGGCTACCTGGTGAGTAATAAAGCAATACATTTCCCCTTCCTCCAACAATTTCTCTTAATCCTTTCATTGTGTGCCTCCTTGATTACAGCTTTGCGCATTTGTAAAAATTTACCTGGCAAGCCAACCTTCCATTATAAGAAAAAAGAAATCCCACTGTGCGCTAGATGCCTAAGCTCAAGGCAGAACTTAATTAAAGTTCAAACGAGCATGTAAGGTGTTTAAAATGTGTGTCATACTTTTTTTTAAAAAAATGCATAAAGAAAATGTTGCTCATTCATCCCCTCGCATAATTTCTCTTCAGTCAAATGATGTCCCTCCACTTCTAGGTAGTTTCCCCCCAATATGCTCCAAGTAGATTAGCACTGGCACACATAATTACATTTAATTTTTGCACTTATTGTGCAGTTTTCTTTGCATGTGACAATTATGCTTGCTGATTAGGAAATTAATTCATGACTAACTTGCATGTTGTTTCAAATAGTGTTTGCAGTTGCTAAAGAATCTGGCAGGAGGTACATAAAACAAGCTCCTTTTTTTTTTTAAAAAAAAATGCCTATGCTAAACTCCTCACATTTTGTGTCGCTTCAGCTATGTCTTTTTGCTGCTTGCTGAGTTAATTCATGATACAGTAGTTGCCCACTCAACCTGTGCCTTCCATCTGGGTTACTAGGTTACTTTATCTGCCTGCTGCTACCCCATCTCTGCTGCCTAGTTCCTACACTGATACAGTGGTACCTCGGGTTACAGACGCTTCAGGTTACAGACGCTTCATGTTACAGACTCCGCTAACCTAGAAAAAGTACCTCGGGTTAAGAACTTTGCTTCAGGATGAGAACAGAAATCATGCAGCGGCGGCGCAGTGGCAGCGGGAGGCCCCATTAGCTAAAGTGGTGCTTCAGGTTAAGAACAGTTTCAGGTTAAGAACGGACCTCCAGAACAATTAACTTCTTAACCTGAGGTACCACTGTACACCTTTCCTTTAACAACTTTAACAAAGAGTACTATTTTAAAACTGGCAACATGGGGACCAGACCCACATATACTTAAAAGAGTTTAGACATAGAGAACACCCATTTAAATCAAGTCCACTGGTTTCAGTTGGTTTCTACACGGAGTATGATTTAGTCGGCTATCACTCATAGTCTTACAGATGATGGGATTTCTGCAATCAAGCTACCCATGTGTTAATCTGTTTTGTGGTAGATTATCTCCTGGTGATAGATGGCACCTGTGGAATCTAAAGGAGGCCGAGATTTGCTGGGAGTCTCTTGTGTGAGACAGTGTGAGAGCCAGTGTGGTGTAGTGGTTAAGTGCGGTAGTCTCGTAATCTGGGGAACCGGGTTCGCGTCTCCGCTCCTCCACCTGCAGCTGCTGGGTGACCTTGGGCCAGTCACACTTCTCTGAAGTCTCTCAGCCCCACTCACCTCACAGAGTGTTTGTTGTGGGGGAGGAAGGGAAAGAAGAATGTTAGCCGCTTTGAGACTCCTTAAAGGGAGTGAAAGGCGGGATATCAAACCCAAACTCTTCTTCTTCTTCTTCTTGTTCACTTGGGCAAGATAATCTGGGCTCGCTCCAGTTCATGGGTATAGCCAGGGGACAGAGAGGGGCTGCTGCTCTCCCAAATCAAGTGAATCAATACAAAATACTTAACTAACTGAGGTTCTGTCCCCCTAACACAAAGCCTGCCCCCCACATAAATCCTAGCTACATCCGTGCTCCAGTCTGAGGATGAGCTATGGCATCTTCTCTCTCCTGAAGTTGGCTCCCTGCAGCTGATTTTCCTGAGTGTGCAATGGAAGGCTGCTGCTGCACAGGTTCCTTTGATTCTTTCTCATGGCTTGTTCTCTCCTTGGATCAGTGTATGTTCACATGGCTTTGGACGTCAGCTTTCCTCTACTCTTTATTCTGTAATTCTCTTTGCTGTATCCAAACTTGCTCACCCATATCCCACTTAGTTTGGGTAGGTGCCTTAATTTGTGTTCTGCTATAAATTCAACTTATCCGTTGTGTCCTTGTTGGCTGTTGAAAGTTGACTCACGTGGGCACCAAAGTGTTGACCCATCAGTCCCTGTGCTTGACTACAAACTTTGTGAAGGTGCATCCAGGATGGCTACATATAGATCAGGTGTGTCCATGATATGCTGGTTCATGGGATGACTTAGATATGAACCACTCCTTGCTCTCCTGGCTTTCTTCAAAATTTTCTTAGCCATATATTGTTGCACATATGGGAAGATGTTTCTGTGTCAGAGTGTGCTGCATGTTCATTACAGTTTTCTAATTCATATAACAACAATTGTGTAGTAGATCAAGCTGGAGGAGCGAATCAGAATGAAAAATGTACTCATCCATGAAACTCACTGGACATTCTAAATACTGTAAGACTATAAAGCCTTGTTGGATCAGATCAAAGGCATGTCTAGTTCAGAATCTTGTTTTCACAGTGGCCAACCAGATGCACATGGGAAGCCTGCAAGTAGGACTTGAGTGCAATAGCACTCTCCCTACTTGTGATTCCCAGCAACTGGTATATAAAGACATACTGTACTGCCTTCAATGGGGAGACAGAACATAGCCATCATGGACAGTAGCCATTGACAGCCTTATTACCCATGATTTTGTCTAGTTCCATTTCAGAACCATCCAACTTGGTGGTTCTGGGAGAACATTCCACAATTTACCCATGTGGTGTGTGAAGAAGTATTTCCTTTCATCTTTCAACATTCAGGATGGCCTTGACTTCTAATAGTATGAGAACTATGGTTATCCCCACAACCATTATTTGAGGAAAACAATGTAAGCCTCTTTCTTTGCCAGGACGCCCCGTCTAACTTAGAGAAAATCTGATGAAGCTTCTAAATTGGCCAAGTCATGTATATAAATACCAGGAAACTGGTTTCATCTCTTGCCTGATCAATAGCACAGTATCCTCTACCTGTTGCACTTCAGTTCTGAATTTGAGTTATGGGTTGTAGAAATAACCTGGACTGAAAATATCCATCCCATATTGGGATTTGGATATGATTGTCATCCAAATCCCAAACCCGGCCCCAACACTACTAAACAAATCTGCACTGATTTTAAAATACCTATTCACACACACTGAGAGGTGTAATAGCAGGGTTATTCAATGGATGATAAGTCCATTTAGCAACCAGTGGGCAAATCCACAGTGTTTTCCATCTGTAAGATTTTCTGAAATATATTCACACATTTGCCTATGACTAATTGATTTACTTGTGCTGGTGAAAAAGGGCCGGTAAATTATTTCAAATAATTTTCAATTAGGAAGCCTTGGGAAATCTAAACAATATTTTTGACCATCACTTTGTTTTGCTACAACAAACCCTCTTCCTTTCATTAAGCCTGCCTTTAAAACCAAGTGTACACTTATAAAGCAGATAAGGTTTTATGATGGCAATTTACCATATCCACACAGAGGGTTGCATTTGGTAGATAAGGTGCCAGAAAATCAACAGATGTTCACACTAATTGAACTGCCTTCCTGCTGGTGCTCTCAGTCGAATCCCATACTAATTATCTCTTTATACATATTCTAAATAGGATCTATTCTTCTGCATGTTAAATGGCTTCAGAACACAATAGGGATTTACAGTCTAGTGTTGCCTGGTTTCTCAGTTTTTGCCTTGCTAAGTGATAAGACTAGTTCTGCCAGAAGGGGATGGGAGGCCACTAGCCTCTAGGTAGGGATGGATCCTCCACAAATCAACCTCTCCAGACCAATGTATTATTGATATTATTCCTATATGCTGTATACTTCCCTGACATATTTGCATGGAAGTGTGGATTACAGTGGTACCTCGGGTTAAGTACTTAATTTGTTCCGGAGGTGCATTCTTAACCTGAAACTGTTCTTAACCTGAAGCACTACTTCAGGCTAGCTAATGGGGCTTCCAGCTGCTGCCGCGCCACTGGAGCACGATTTCTGTTCTCATCCTGAAGCAAAGTTATTAACCCGAGGTACTATTTCTGGGTTAGCGGAGTCTGAAACCTGAAGCATCTGTAACCTGAAGCGTATGTAACCCAAGGTACCACTGTATATACTGCTTGGAATGAAGGACAAGATGGCAACCTCACCATGTCCTAAAGCCAACAGAACTAGTAGTTGACTCATACATGCCAACACCTTCCACCACCCTTGAGCAGCAGTTCAGATCGGAGGTACAGAACAGGCTGAGCAGCACACACAGTGTGTTCTCCAACAGCTCACCACCGCTGCCTCAGTCATCAGCTGCCTCAGTCTCCCCAGTGGAAGAGCTGCTCCTGACCTAGCTCAAGGAAAGTTCTCAAAGGTGATAGCTGCACAAGAGCAAATTCATTCACGCATATGGAGCACTTTTCAGTGACTCCCTACAAATTTGCTACACTTTCTTGCTACTAATTCCACAGCGCCCCTTCTGTTGAATCAACACTTAATCCCCGCTCTGGTTTGTTGTGTTCATTTCTCCCCATCAAGAAACAGGCATTCGAGAACTGACCAACGATGACCTGCCATTATCAGATCTATTGTTCCTGAATATTAAGGGATGAAACACATTCCGGTACACACACTCCACTTGGGAGAATCGGGAAACGAAGGAGCGCCAGCAATGGGTCGATATGCGTAAAAGGCCCTTCCGAGGAAACCCTGAATGTCAACCTTCCGTTTATCTTCCTCGGCTCCTATCCCCTTTGCGCGCAGGGCTGCCTTCACACACACACGTCTCTCCAGTCTCTCTCTCGTCCAAAGCACGAGAGCCGGCCTGGGCGCGCATGCGCACTGTGAGGGAGCCGCGGCCGCCGCATCTCCTCCACGAGCACATGGCCCGCTTGGAAAGGCGGAATGTGCCGCAACGTCCCGCTGGAAGAACTACCTACGAGGGTGGGGTGCGGCTGAGGGAACCGGCGGCCGGGAAGTCGCTGCGCTTTGTTCTCGAGCAAAAGCCTCCGGGCTGGGTTGCGCGCTACCGGGGGGTGGGGGTGGGAGGCACCTCCGAGCGGCGGCGGCGGCGGCGAGCCTCCCTCCGGCGGGAGAGAAGGCGCGCGCTCCGCACAGGCTGAGGGAAGAGCGGGAGGGGGAGGAGATGCCCGCCGCGCTCTGGCGTGCTGCTGCTGCTGCAGACTGCGCTGCGCCAAGGGAGGGGCGGCTCTTCTCGCCCTGCCTTTCCCGCGCCCGCCCCTCCCCCCCTCCGAGTCTTTAAACGCCCCTGCATAGGAAGAGCCGCGCACATGTCCGTTCTCCCTCGCGCAGAAATATATATTTAAATAGCTCTATACACACACAAGCGCGCGCGCGCGCGTCCGACCGCCTGCCGGCTCAGCCAGTCGCTGAATCCTCTCGCCGACCTCCGCCACTTTGCAGGGGCTGCCGCTTGTCGAGTCGCCGAAGCAGGCGGGGCACCCCGGGCGCGGAAGGAGGTAAGGCGAGGCGAGGGTGCAGTCTGGGGAGCCCCCGGCCCTGGGTGAGAGGGGCAAAGGGGAGGGGGGCAGAAATGGCTGGGCTGGAGGAGGAGAGCCTCGTGGTCGCCGAGGAAAAGGCTGAGCCGCGCGCGCATAGCGCCACAGACAGGTTTCTTTGATGGAAAGGAGGAGGGATCTTTGCCATCCGTGGACTCTCGATCGAGGGAGTGGGGAATGATAATCTTCACCCCCCCCCCAAAAAGAAATCTCGTTGGTTTCTGAAGAATGGGCATGGTGTATATTGAGCTAGAGAGAGTCATGGTTTGACTCGGTCGATGGCAGCTTCCCCAATGGGTAGTGGCCGGTGCCACGCGCCATCATATACAGAAGAAGCCCCCGTGTGTCTGTCTGCAAGGCCGGGCTAAGTAAGGCAACAGGGATGGCGGGGTGAATCCCTAACCAGGCAATAGTCTGGATCCATGGTGGGCACTGCCTGTCGCCCTCGCTTCTTCCAGCACCGTCTCGTACAAGGGAGTCTAGGCATGAGATTCCCCCCTCCCTTGTCTCGATCCCTAGTGGCATAGAAAGGCGCAACGATGGCCTCGGCGAAGACGCTATGGGGATCTAGACGCGCAGGCTACGTAGCTGGACCCTGGGACCATCACCAGCAGACAGAAAGATGAGCAGCGCATCCTGGGCTCCGGGTACCCAGCATGAACTGAGCATCCTTCTTGGGCGAGGCGGGGCGAGGCAGCGGGCTGGAGGCTGGCCAGAGGGAAAGAGAGGAAAAGAAGAGCCATGTAGGTTAGTAGGATTTTGGGGTAGCGCTGCTGTCTGTGTTGTGCCCCCCCACCCCAATATATCCATCTGCCCAATGCAAATCGATTTCGTTCCGATCTGGCGATCCTGCTATAAGGAAGTAGCAGCGTCTCCATATCCTCCCACCCTCTTGGCAGTCTTGCCAAGCGTGGCCCGAAATCCTCGTGCTCCTTTATTTTCCTTTTGTGGGAGGAGGTGAAGGTGTGTGTTTGGATCGCCCGTAGAAGGAATCCGGCATTTTACGCAATGACGCGTGGCGGGCATTTTACTTCCTTTCATTGCCATCGGGTGGGAAAGCGTGCCATTTCAAGCCCCCCCCCCCCGCCATCGGGCTGAACTTAATGCCTGCTGAACTTGCGCCCCCCACCCCCAATCCACACCGCCTGTGGATCTGAGATGGTTAAGGAGAGGTGCACCCGCGCTTCGCTCGCTCGGAGGAACGGACTCGTACGCAGAGCTATTTGGGTGTCTCCGGAGCTTATTACGAGGAAACGGGTGTGAATCGGGCAGGCGATCCTTGTCGATCCGAGAGGATGAGGCACACCTCTCCAAGGACGCCTGCATCGCTTCCCAGAGCTTTCATTTAATAGCAGGTGGAAAGTGGGAGAGAGAGGATAACTAGGCACAAAGGGACGGGGTTTGCTTTGTTTTTGCTTTTTTCTGGAATCGGGAAGAGGAAGAGGAATAAAGACCAACCCTTTCCGAGGTGTCTGAAGGGGAAGAGCTCCAGTGGCTGATGCTCTGCTCTCCACGACATGTAACCGGTGACAATTCGCTACAAGGACACGCTCTGCTTTCCTAGTGCATCCCTAATCCCAGCCTGCTTGGAGTAATTGTGGGCGGGCGCAAGCCTGGCACGGGGTGACGTCACCATGTTTGGGTGGGTATGTTAATGAGGAGCCCTGCTCGCTGTCTACAGAGCTTGCTTTTTCCTTTTTTGCGGTATTGTGAACCTCACCCCTTTTATAGCTCCCAAATAAAGGGAATATATTTTTCTTTCTTTCTGCAATTACCATGTTGCTATAGACCCCGTTTCTTTACAGTGATGCCTGTTGTCTACTTAGGGGTATTCCAAAACAGGCTTGTGTTGCTATTGTTTGGCATGACTTGTAAGCCTTCAGAACGACCCAGTATGTATTTGCTACGAGCTGTGCCTGTCTAGGAATTATAGATATACAATTTATATATATTTATTACTGAAGGAAATTTACAATACAAAACCACACACATATGCATTATCTTATCTTAGAATGCAATTAAATAAATCAATTTAATATATAATCACACAATATATATTATTTCTCACTTTCTCTTTCTCTCTCTCTGTGCATACATATTTGCCACCAATAAGATGAGAAAGACTTGACTTGAATCCTTACTGTGCAGTCCTGTGAATGTTAGAAGTTCCATTGTGCTCAATGAACCTTACTTCCTAGTAAATACATTTACCTGTAAGTCTCAATAAGGTCAGCTGGGCTTACTGTTGAGTAGAGGTGTGCAGGACTGTGTTGTTAGTTGTTTCTCCATTCACACAAGGAAGGGGGCAATTTCTGCTCAGCAGCTGCACTATATCATACACCATTCCGAAGGGCTCCCCAGTCTGCAGGAGCAGATTTTCAGGGAACACAGGTTGCTCCAGGGGGGATGTGTGCAATAAGAAAGCCACATCCTGTGGTGGTGAACTGTGTACCATTCACAGAAGGGAGGCTACAATTGAAGCTGTTATAAACAGACCCACCTCTCACTGATAAGATGTAAAATGGTTCAGTTTATTAAAGAGTTTTGATTTTCCTGGGCAACATTAATGTCTTGTTTTTAAGTTATTGCATTCAATGGCAGTCAGTGAGGGAGAAATGAGCCATTTTAGATAGTATTTAGCATTGATAAATACTTATCATAGTGGGTATATTTAGATGGGGTTATAAGATGTATATGTTGAAGAAAATTGACTTGAAAATAAGAAGGTACTTGCTATGTCCATCTGAAGACACGGCAGTTAAGTTTTGCCTCTCTTGTGATGTGTTTAAAGTAGAAAATTGATGACATAAGTCTAAGATATTTCATCAGATCTTATGCTATGCTGTGACAATACACTAAGATTTGTTGGGGATTTCCCTTACTCTGTAATGGAAGGAAATTGAAAGAGAAAGATTTTACTGCCTATGAAAAAGCAGATTATTCTGCAAACATAGCATGAAATTGCATCAGCAGTTTGCTTTCATCAGCTTATGTACTTGCTTTTGCAGATCTGTTCACTAGAATTATAGCATCAATATTCTTGGTATCAGCAAGAATATATGGTTACTAATTGTTAAGCGTGATTCTGCCAAAATCTGTCACTTTGCTCTTCCCTTGTAATTACAGGTAATTCAGATAATAGTTGTTAGGCACTATGATTATCTGGAATACCGGGAAGCGTTGTGTTTTTTTTTTAAATACACACCCACATTCCTTTGAGCCTGAACAGTTGCAAATTCAGGAAGCAATTTCAACTGATTTTAACCTAGGAGACAAAACTGCAAGCTTCTGTATGCATGAACTAGTGAGCAGCTGATGCAACATCACATCTCCTCTCCACCCCAAAGTTACCGTATTTTTCGCTCTATAAAATGCACCAGACCACAAGACGCACCTAGTTTTTGGAGGAGGAAAACAAGAAAAAAAATATTCTGAATCTCAGAAGCCAGAACAGCAAGAGGGATCGCTGCGCAGTGAGAGCAGCAATCCCTCTTGCTGTTCTGGCTTCTGTGATAGCTGTGCAGCCTGCATTCGCTCCATAAGACGCACACATTTCCACTTACTTTTTAGGAGGGAAAAAGTGAGTCTTATAGAGCAAAAAATACGGTATCTGTCTTCTTTTCTTATACAGAATATAAACTGCTCCTTTCAGATTTCTTTCCCCCCAAACTTTTAAAAGTTAGAAACATACCAAGAAAGATGAATATGGCCTGGTGGTATAAGTAGTGATTTGAGTTGGACCCTTCTACAATGCTTTTGCAAATGTTAGTTTTATTAAAATACAGTGGCTCAATAATTCCGTCTCCCCCTGCAAAAAGGAAGAGAAGAACAGAAGCTAACAGGATCTAGGGGAGACTTGACCCTTGTGGTAGGTGTGTTCTCCATCTTATTGGATCACTGAACCACTGCCTCTCTGGCAGAAGCCAAGTCACCTAAGCTGATTCTTTTCTAACTCCATCATCAAATTGATATGATGGAGTATCTCAAATTACTATCATGTGCTTCCAGGCACCTTTCTCAGCAGGCTTCTGGAACAGGTGCAGGGAACCATTTTCAACTTGAGGGCTGTGTTACCTATTGGGCAACCTTCAGGGCATGGGTGAGGCAAACCATGACAGTGGAAGGCTCCAGATGCAGAAAATGGGTGGGGACATCAGTTAAATGTGGGCAGGACCAGAAGCAAAAAGTGGGTGGAGCAACAGATATAACTCTTAACTATGAGTTGTAAGCTACATTCCAGCCATTCAGAAGTCATACATTTCTACACACACCACCACCACCACCCATCTCTCCACCCATCCAAGCAAGAAGCATTATCCTAGTTCAAGGATGCATCCCAGCCAGGCCAAAGCTGTTGAGTGTTGACCAGTGCCTTGAAGGGGCGTGGCTTGGGAAGAGTTTGGAGGACCAGAGAGAGAGGCATTTGACCTCTGAGCCTGGGACTCCCTTCCTCTTCTCTGGAGTATAGGTATGAATATCAATGTTTTTTAAAGAACAAAAAATGGGCACTTTTAATCAGGCAAATAGGGTTTTTTTTAGCCTGTAAAAATACATATTTCACAATCAAGCGGTAATAGTTTTATTTTTATGCTCAAATAATGTCAGTTATGGGTTGTTGTTTTTTAAGTTTAAGCATTACCTGTCTCCTTTTTCATTGATTGCCTCTTTCTTTTGTTTCATTCTCTGATGCTTGGATTCTAATTGTCATGGGAACTCTGTTTTGTCCACATTTTGATTAGGTCTTCATTGCTTTGTTGGAAGTGTACTTCCTACCCCAGTTTTATAATTCCTGAATGCTTTCCCCTGAAACAGCAGGTACAGCAACAGTATGCTTGGTGGAGAGGCTCAACATGCTTCTTAATTTAATATATTTTGCAGCAGTGTCTCTATGCTTCAGTTTTAGAATTTGGCATTTTGTGCACCACTCACATGAGCTGCTTTGCTGGAGACTTAATATCTTAACTCAGATTTAAAGCTGGTCTCTGACTCTACCCTATGCCTTCCCACCTCTCACATGCAGCAAAAGCAGGCATAGAGTGGCTTGCTTGCACTCTGATTGGCTCTCCCAAGTTCTCCAGGATATGAGGCAAGACCAACTTGTGGAGGGAGGGGAGTTATGTACATATTGGACCACTCCATAATCTGTAGACTAGGAGGAAAGGGGTATTGGTAAATGGTGCAATATATTAGCATCTCTATAGTAGATGAAAACATGCAGACTTCCTCTTTTACACTTGACCTCCAAGATAACATCTATAAATAATGCACAGTCATACCTTGGTTTTCAAATGCCTTGTGAGTTGAACATTTTGGCTCCCGAACGCCACAAACCCGGAAGTGACTGTTCCAGTTTGCGAACTATTTCTGGAAGCTGAATGTCTGACGGTGCTTCCGCGGCTTCTGGTTGGCTGCAGGAGCTTCTGCTTTGGTTTTCAAACTTTTTGAAAGTTGAACGGACTTCCGGAACAGATTCCATTCAACTTCCAAAGTACGACTGTATCACAGAAGAAATCTTCAGCAAGGCACCCTTTAGCACCAGGGTAGAAAAGCCTGATTGCCTGAGGGAATTGTGGAGCCATTTAGCTGCTGCCATCCCAGACTCTTTTCTGTCCACTTCCTAGTCTAAGATAGTTATTCAAGTAGGCAGTTAGCATCGCATCTAGTTCCCATCACATCTAGCGTTCAAGAATCAAGACAGGGCAAAGGAGCAAAGGGGCCTTGCTCAGAACTAGGAAAGATGCGATGGAAACTAGAATAGCAGCTTAATTTCTATCCATCTCCCCAGTTATCATGGCCTTTGGAGGAGACAGAGTTAGAGTTCCCTGAGAAAAGGCACTGGATGGGACCCAAATGATGGGCAGGGAACCCATGTTCTCAAAGGCACTTTGCTGCTGGGGAATTCCGATGATGGATGTGGATGATGGGATGGAATTTCCTTATTATTTTATATGTGCTTTTTAAAATGCCTTCACAGAATTGGCTGCATTTGCTTTACTCTGCATAGATTGTGGGTATGGAGACCCTTCTTGGCTGCTGTGCTGCTGCCATGCTTTTGAAAGGAGGAGGGGTCAGTTTAGACTGGGCTGAGGCAATAGCTCCTAATGGTGCTGGCAGCAGTTTTGTGGAGCTGTTGTTGGCTGTGGTATCAATGTTCTTCATTGTCCTTCAGAAAAAAAAAAACTAATTCAGAAGTCTCCATAGAACCTCAAGCTGCATTCAAAGCTAAATTACAGAACCACAACCCGTGATGCTGAAATCAACATATGTGTGCCTTTTTGCATGCAAATGTTGCGGGCATCTGTCAGAATTGTTACATTCACCCAGCTCCGTGCCAGAGGCAGTTTTGAAACTAGACTTACTACACTTACTGAAATTATTAACTATGTGATAGCTACCTATGTACTCATAGAAGTGTTCACAAAGCATGTAAGAAGAAAACAAAACAGTATGAGACTACTTTTCTCCCTCACCGTTCAAGAAAAGGTTTCTTTCTTCGTTTCTCCTAGAACTGAAACTGACATAGATTAGAAGCTGTGTATGGGATTAGTCACTAGGGGGGCTGGCAACCTTTTTAGGGCCCTGTGGTACATTTGCAAACCAGCAAATCTTTCATGTACAGCCTGCGCACACCACCACACCACACACATGCATGTGCAGATACCACCACACTCACTCTCCCCACCATAAATTAAGCTTGAAAAATGTGTTTTCACTTTTTTCAAAGCATCATGGGGCCAAACTTTCTGGAGGCTGCTGCAGCAGTTAACCTTCTCTTCCCAGCTGTAATCTTCAGGAAGTTTGCCCCACACTGCAACAAATAGGCTCACTGGAAAGCTTTCTCTTGGGATGAATAGAAGGCTTTTCCAAGTCTCATTAAAGCAGGGGAGGGGTGATTTGGTCACAGCTGGGGACATAAGGGCTACCTGTCCCCTCCCATGCCACAATTGGGTCTGAAGGCCTCTTTCAGTCCCCATTTCAGCAGGTGGTGGGCTGGGAGCAGGATCCTGCAGGCACTAGGGCAGGCTGATGTGAAAGCTGATGCAAGAGAGTCACCAAGTTTCTTCACAGTTGTGAGGCAGCTATGACCGGTGCTCTTAGGAAAGGAATCAGTAGCATGAGCAATGGGGATTATTCTTAGCCAAGGTTGTCTCACTTCCCCTTGCGTTAGACCAAAAGGAAAAACCCCGTTTGTCCTGGACCTAAAGAATCGTGCCCCCACACTGAGAGAAACGTGGGAAGCACCAGATCCAGCAATTTCATCCTCACAGTCTCAAGTGAGTGAGTGCTGATGACAGAAGGAACTCTGCTCTTCCAAACTGGAATGATGGGCATTGAATTTGTATGCCTGCTGTCTCATTCCCAAGGAAAACACTTGTAAGTGGAGATCCTGCAGCCTCTTAAGAAACCAGCTTGACTTGCTTCCTGTCTTGACAGTTTCATGCGTTTATGCTCTCATCTGAGTGTCCTAACCTGGTTCTGACAAGGGTCCATGATCTATGATGGAATAACCCTGGTGGTTTCAGCATCACAGAGAGCTCTGAGTGAGCAACTTGCTCTGGCAATGGCTGGAGCTAGAGTGAGGTCTTGAGCCTCTGTTTCCCAGTTTATTGCCCAAAGGTTTGCTTTCTTTGCAGAAACACTGGAGACTCTTAAAGGGTCAAATGTTTGACCTGGAGAAGTGTGCTGCTTTTGTGCTCTGTGGCCTGCTACCTGTACCACTACCTGCACAACTGTCAAGTGCAGGCATTTGGTTTCTCAGGCTAAGAGAAGGATGTCTGGTGACTTCGATTCAGTGGGCTCTGGTTCAGTAGGCTGAGGTTCAATGTCAGGAGCTTGGGCTAGCTCTTCAGCCAGTGGTGCTGCAGCCATAGACTTGGCTGGCTCTTTCTCCTCTGACTCTGAGGACAAAACCATGATACCTAAAGGCTTGACGGGGTTGATGGAGACCATTGTTGCTCAAGCTGCAAATGCAATGGCTGGTATTCCTCAAAACATACCAAACCCCTGTTTGCTTTTGAGAAGTATGAGACTGGGGCCAGGATCTGGCTGAGTAGGATCCCTCACATAAGCCTCCAGTGATGCAATTCTGTTATATATGGAAACATCAAAATTCTGTGTGGAGCAGAAATGAACAGCTGTAGTTTAAACAAATAATTAGTGCGCACACACACTATGGTTTTCATTTTCTGATTAAAAGTTTTGATACTTTGATTTGTTTTTGCTATAAAAGTATTGGGATAAAATTACTATTAGTAGGAGCAGGTTTCTTTTCTTTTCTTTTCTTTTCTTTTCTTTTCTTTTCTTTTCTTTTCTTTTCTTTTCTTTTCTTTTCAAGGCAAATGCACTGGCAGTTATGTAGCTCCCTGGAGGTCTTTCATGTGACTAAACTATTTATGGTTATTAATGTAGAGTGTTTTGACTTTGCCTACTGCATTTTCCATTTTAATCTCTTTTAAAGTATGAGAACATAAACTGTTCCTTTAAAAAAGTAGAACAGTTGATTCTGTGCATTTTTTTTAAAAAAACTTGAGTATTAATGTGTATGAAAGTTACTAGGAAATTGGCTACATGTGAGACTATTAAAATGACTTTCAACTGAAGCACATCAGCCTTCCATTGATGATAGCAGGCTATTTTTTTTTTAAAGGGGTCTATTTAATATATTTTGATCTTTCCTCCCACCTAACAAAATCTGTTATACTTTATTAAAATTTTCATATGATCTTTGTAAGGCCTTGACACACTTGTAAGGTGATTGTGGGGGAAGAAGAAATCCTTCTGAATTATCATGGCAGTAAAGTAGGAAACTCGATTCAAAACCATTTCACATTCATCAATACTTCTTAATATCTGGTTCAGTTACTAACTTTTAAAAGCGTCTGAGAACACATGAAACAATAAATGAGATGGTTCAGCCATGTTTCATGAAGATGAACGTCATGATGTGTCCAGGTTCTTGATAGAAATATTTTCAGAAAATTCCCATTTCTTAAAAATGCATTGCTTAATAAAAATTATATTTACAAATGAGTAAAACAAACAGGGTTTTCAAATAATTCCATTCACATTCACACGAGGCAGGTAATTTAAACAAGCAGGCCAATTAAATTAAAACAAAATAACATATTCAGACATGCTAAACCACATTTAAACTAATTCAGGACATTTCCAAAGTTTTCCAGAAAATTCACGTTGGAAGGGTTGATGGTTTAGTTAATTGTATTTATGATAACAGTTTTGATGCACTAATATAAAGGCATTAATTTTGCTTCAAAATAGAAGCATGTCAGAGTGAGGTTATATAAGAAATAGACTTTTATCTGGATCTGGATCATTTGCCATCTTTCATTAGTGAAAGTTCACATCACATGCAGCTTGAGTCTTCATCTGTTTCTAGCAGGTTGGGGGACAATATGTTTTGGAGCGTAGCCTTGGAGACAGTATGATACGACTATATCAGGTTTCCATAGCAGATTTTAGATAGTAGTGTAAGTGGAAATTTTAATACAATGAAGAAAAGGTCTACAACATTCTGTGCTTCAGAAAAAGAATATTCTAGAGCAGTCACACTCCAGAACTGCATTAAAGTTTGTTTGCGGTATCTGCATACAAACATAATTCAGAAGACAAACTGAAAGTTTGGAGCTGACATAAGTGGACTATGTATTATTCCTTAATAGTGTGAACATATCCAGCAGAAATACTCATTGCCTAGGTAATAATTTCTCCTAAATCCTCTAGTGCTGGTAGAACACAATTCTACATTGGTGGAAATACTGACAGCCAGTGAAGTGTAGTGGCTAAAGTGTTGGCCAAGGACCAGGGAGACTGAGATTCAAACCTTCACTCAACCACAAAGGGTGACCTTGGGCCAGTCATTGGTAGGAGGCTATCTCCTGCGTAGCCTCTATGCTGGAGGAACAACATTGGTATTGGCGGGGGGGGGGGGGAGGACTTGGCAGATTCCCGTAATTCTGCAGGACATTATTTCAACCACCAATGATGGCTAAAAATTTCACTCTCTATGGAGTTAATGGATAGCCCAAGATGACAGTCACAACAGAAGACAAGATTCTGACTAACACTGCAGCCAGTTCCTGTTCACCCCCAGGACAATATAAGACCCCCCCCCCCGAAAACAAAGATCTCATATACAGTGGTACCTCGGGTTAAGAACTTAATTCGTTCTGGAGGTCTGTTCTTAACCTGAAACTGTTCTTAACCTGAAACACCACTTTAGCTAATGGGGTCTCCTGCTGCCGCTGCGCTGCTGCTGCACGATTTCTGTTCTCATCCTCAAGCAAAGTTCTTAACCCGAGGTAATATTTCTGGGTTAGCGGAGTCTGTAACCTGAAGCGTATGTAACCTGAGGTACCACTGTAACAGGCTGTGAGTGTTCCACTCTTCTTCTGATTGTTAGCAGGTAGGGAATATCTGTACTGCAGAACTCAGCTCAGCTGCCTCTGTGATGTGGCACACCCACAGAGAAGATGTCAGATTGTGGGTTCACCACCACAGAGTGCAAAATGCTGTTGGCTAGACTGTTGAAGCAGACAAATGCATGGCTTGTAACTTCTCAAAGTCATACATTCAGTCTCATGGGCTCAAGTCTGCGGAATTCATTCCCAGCCAAGGTTAGTCATATACCTTCCTGCTAAATTCCAGGTGCATGAGCAAGACTTTCTTGCTCCAGCAGGCATATACAAGTAGTTTTCAGTCTTATAATAAATATTTATTATTTTATTGTCCCATTTTCTGTGAATCGTTTTTATGTACACTGCTTAGAAATGCAAATGATTAAGCAGGATACACATGTCTTAAATAAATAAACAAACCATCATGTTGTAATAAGTAGCTTATTTTATTGAAGCAGGAAAAGCTACCCAAGGATGTCCGTTCCATTAAAATATCAGAACTAGATCTCAGGATAGGGATATTCAAGTGGGGGGGGGGGAGAGGCCCTGATTCTCACTGCCCAGTGTCATTGGGGTAGAAAGGAGGTTTAGCTTCCATGCTAACGATGTCCTTTACTTTCTTCCATAGCTGAATGATTGCCATTTCCTTTTACAGGGAAAAAGTAAAGAGCTCCAACTGGAGATACTGTAGCGATAAAGAAAAACAAATAAACCCATCCCTACAACCCTGATATGGGGAGAACACACTTTAAAAAACATCACCAGCATCAAATAGCAGGTTTCTATAGAAACATAGAACACTGCCTTATTCTGAGTCAAACCACTGGGCTATCTAGTTTAGTATTGCTTACACTGACTGGCAGCATCTTTCCTAAGTCCCCCCCCCCCCAAGTCCTACATGGAGATGATGTGAACTGAACCTGGGACCTGTTGCAATCAAAGCAGGTGCTTTACCAGTGATCCACAGCTCCTCCCCCTAAATTATTAGCATACCAATTGACATTAAATAATTTATATTAAAATGGTACTTTCTGTGCTTTTATTTATTTATTTTCATGATTATTTTACACTTGTGTTGTTATTTAATTACTCCTTGTGTAATGTGCGTTTTTACAATCCTGAGTCATTGGAGAAGGTAGTGTTCGGTTTTCACTTTCTTTTTCTTTTCTTTTGAAAAGATGGGCAAATTGACCGAGGAAACTATTTTACCGTTCCTATAGCGAGGCATGCTAATTCTGTTTTGGCAGCAGAGTGCAAATCAGCTCTGCTCCAAGTGTGGGCAACTGGGATTAGCATGCCTTTGACTTGCCTGTGTGTGAGAGAAAAAGTTGATCCCCTGTATAGCTATCCATTAATATTTATTTAAATAAGCTACTTCTGTTTCCTTGCCATATATTAAATTGCAAAATATCTGTGCTCCTCTAATATTTCATCATGCACATGACATGCCTTTACCTCCCATCTCAGAATAGACATTTTAAAAAGAAAAGGTATGCATATTCAGTTTGGGGAGGGGGAGGAAGGGAAAGGAGATTGTTAGCCACTTTGAGACTCCTTAGGGTAGTGATAAAGTGGGATATCAAATCCAAAATTCTTCCTCCCTTCTCTTGGCAAAGCTGCTCTATAGAAGTTGGCTGGTAAATAGCTCTACTTTCTATTATTTTTCCATTATTAGGCTTTATTGCCAGCTTTTAGTAGGTTCATCCAAGTTATCTTGAGGCCACATTGATCTAAATGTACCAGGATCTAGCATTTATCAGTGTTTCTGAAATGAGATATTGTTTTCATCCTTGTTTTTGATGATCTCCTGTGTTATGAAAATGCCTGATTGGTTTGGTACATTTGGTACATTTCCCATTTATATTAATCAGGCAGGTTTTATTCATTCTCCCTTGACTGATGTAATTCAGACTAAAAACTACTTTATCTACTATAGAGATTTATTACTTGAAATAGTCAAATAATGGAATCAGGATTTTCATTTTACATGGGCAGGTGCTGGTGAAATGTTATTGCTAACCGCTTCTGAAACTTGCCAGACTTTTCAGTTATTATTAAGGTCTGGAAGCCAGAAGATAAATGGAATGACCTTGGAACAGCCTAATTTGCTTTTTCCTGTCATTATAGTAGAAATGATGAAGAAGCCTGAAAACATTCAGCTCTTCAGAAATCCAAGGAGCTAAAATTTCAAAGCCAAGATTGGGTGAACCTTATAGTTCAAAACACTTGCAAAACCATTCCTGTAGATCATTTCATATGAAATAACTTCCATCGTTTCAGGACTGTATCTTGAAGGGCACGACACCTGCTTAGTAAAACTGCAAAGTTACCCTGGGAAATTTGACTACCCATATGCATTATCTTGTTCTTAATGCAAGGCAGACCTGCGTTAAGAATTTAAATGAGGCAGAGTCAAGAATCTTAGGACCAATTCACATGATCAAACTGATAATAGAATCATAGAATTGGAGAGTTGGCAGGGACCATGTGGGTTATCTAGTACAACTCCCTGCATTGCAGGAATCTTTTGCCCAAGATGGGGCTTGACCCCACGAGCCTGAGATTAACAGTCTCATGCTCTAGTGACTGAGCTGTTATAATGTTGTCAGCATGTAAGTTGGATTCAGCTGAGCGGATTCAGGTAGCTTTCTTCCTCAGTCCCTTTGCAAGCTGACCCACATTCTCTACAATACACTCCGTGAACTACTTCAAATCTACTCAAAGTGGGTTAAACTACGCCATTATTCATTTGGACTGTATTGATTTCTTTGTAGCACATGCTGAAGCAGTTATTTGAGTATACCTCTTCTTGCCAAACACAGACCTCTGAATCTACTCGGGCCACTGGTGGAGGAAGGGGGGTGTGTGGCTTGCCCGGGGGTTATCCCTGAGGGGGGGGTGACATTGCCGCCCTGACCCCCGGGATGCTTGCCACGGGCGCCGCCCCCTGGAATGCTTGCCACGGGTGGCTCCCCCCCGGGATGCTCTCCATGGGTGGCTTGCCCCGGGACGCTCGCTGCGGGCAGTGCCCCTGGGATACTTGCTCTGTCCCCATAGGCAGCTAGCCCCACCCCCAGGTGCACGGCATGTGTGCCGCTCCGCCTCTGACTCGGACAACATATAAACATTGCCAATTTGGTTTTTTGCAAAGTACCATTTCTGAACAGTGAAAGATAATAATAAAAAACAAGTCAGATTTTAAAGCATACATCTACTCATAAAGGATGGGATGCGGGTGGCGCTGTGGGTTAAGCCACAGAGCCTAGCACTTGCCGATCAGAAGGCTGACGGTTCCAATCCCCGCGACGGGGTGAGCTGCCGTTGCTCGGTCCCTGCTCCTGTCAACTTAGCAGTTTGAAAGCATGTCCAAGTGCAAGTAGATAAATAGGTACTGCTCCGCCGGGAAGGTAAACGGCATTTCCGTGCGCTGCTCTGGTTCGCCAGAAGCGGCTTAGTCACGCTGGCCACATGAACCGGAAGCTGTATGCCGGCTCCCTCAGCCAGTAAAGCGAGATGAGCGCCGCAACCCCAGAGTCGTCGGCGACTGGACCTAACGGTCAGGGGTCCCTTTACCTTTACTCATGAAGGGTGATAAAGCTATAACCAGTCAATTCTACCATGGGTTTTGAATGCTTCTATGCCTGCAGGAATATACTTTTAGTAAAGATGCAGCTTCTCACGACATGACATATAGTAAATAATTTTGCTAAAGCACATTACATATACGACCTCCTATCTAAAAAATGGGGCATTTGCACAATTGACATCAAATATTCACACATTTCCCATTCTGTCACAGAAATGTAAATCTTACATTGTCTTGTGATTAAAAATTATTCATGTACATGTTAATAATATTCACACATGGTACAAATGCCAGGAGAGATACATTAAAGGTATACCAAATATGGTCTTACTTGTGACACATTTCAATTAACATTCATATAGGAATCACCATATGGCTTTCTAGAAGTTGAAAGCAATATGTTTCAACTTTAAATGACATTTCCACAGTTAAGAATGCTCCATTAAGATGCATTTATCCGAACGTGCAAGGCCCCACCACAAGCCCCCTCACATGCAAGAGCTCTTCTTGCACACATCTATAGGACAATTATGTGATCACACAGTCTAGTTGGGTTATTTGTTTCTCAAATTTATCACAGAATGTTTTATTTTTAAAAATATATTATTATTATTTTTTGTGATGAGTAGCAATAGAATATATATATATAGAGAGAGAAAGAGAGTCAATGTTTTCAATCATAGAACCATTCAAACTAATCAGTCATATTCAGAGTGAGACATTACTGTTGTAGGAAATATGGAGTTGAGGGGAAGAAAGAGGGAAGGAACTGGGGAACAATGAAATTTCATTCTTTTACATGTTTTCTTTTGCAGTCTTGGTAGATTTTTATGGAATAATGCAGCCAAGAAATATTAGCAATGGCTATTTAGCCATCATTTAGGTAAAGAAAAGGACTAAAAAGAGAACTATCATTTTTTTAACAGAATGAGATAAGTACCCTTTTCTACTGTCATCTGATTACTTGTTTTTTTTACAGGTATTTATGTTAACACAAGCAATTACAAACATCTTGATTACATTTCACAAGGGACGTTGTTGACACTTCCTTCACTCAACCAGTTCAAGCAAACATTCAGATATTTTTGACTTGGCAGAACAGAGATAGTAACTGAGGCTGGATAGCCTGTCTGAAGAGGACGTGATCTGACATTATTCCTTATTGCAAATGCCTAAGAACAGCAAAGTGGTTAAACGAGAAATAGATGATGATGTCATCGAGTCAGTTAAGGATCTCCTATCTAACGAAGACTCTGTGGAAGACGCTTTCAAGAAAAGCGAGCTGTCGGTTAATGACTCGGACGACAAAGATGTAGATGTGGAAGAGGGATCTGACGTGGAAGATGAGAGACCAGCTTGGAACAGCAAACTTCAGTATATTCTGGCACAAGTTGGATTTTCTGTAGGTTTGGGGAATGTGTGGCGATTCCCTTATCTGTGCCAAAAAAATGGCGGAGGTAAGGCTCTATATTTACTCGTTGGCATTGGTTATGTAAAGATTGTGACTGTTGGTCCCTGTAGTCTGTGAATCCCATTTTTACTCTTATAGTAATCAATGCTGTCTCCCAGACACAAACCAGATGTAACATCAGCAGAACAATCCTTCTGGACATTTATGGTGGGGGTAAAGTTACTACCACCACTGTTGCCCTACAGGTTTGAATCATAGAATCATAGAGTTGGAAGAGGCCACAAGGGCCATCGAGTCCAACCCCCTGCCAAGCAGGAAACACCATCAGAGCACTCCTGACATATGGTTGTCAAGCCTCTGCTTAAAGACCTCCAAAGAAGGAGACTCCACCACACTCCTTGGCAGCAAATTCCACTGTCGAACAGCTCTTACTGTCAGGAAGTTCTTCCTAATGTTTAGGTGGAATCTTCTTTCTTGTAGTTTGGATCCATTGCTCCGTGTCCGCTTCTCTGGAGCAGCAGAAAACAACCTTTCTCCCTCCTCTATGTGACATCCTTTTATATATTTGAACATGACTATCATATCACCCCTTAACCTCCTCTTCTCCAGGCTAAACATGCCCAGCTCCCTTAGCCGTTCCTCATAAGGCATCGTTTCCAGGCCTTTGACCATTTTGGTTGCCCTCCTCTGGACACGTTCCAGTTTGTCAGTGTCCTTCTTGAACTGTGGTGCCCAGAACTAGACACAGTACTCCAGGTGAGGTCTGACCAGAGCAGAATACAGTGGCACTATTACTTCCCTTGATCTAGATGCTATACTCCTATTGATGCAGCCCAGAATTGCATTGGCTTTTTTAGCTGCCGCATCACATTGTTGGCTCATGTCAAGTTTGTGGTCAACCAAGACTCCTAGATCCTTTTCACATGTACTGCTCTCAAGCCAGGTGTCACCCATCTTGTATTTGTGCCTCTCATTTTTTTTTGCCCAAGTGCAATACTTTACATTTCTCCCTGTTAAAATTCATCTTGTTTGTTTTGGCCCAGTTCTCTAATCTGTCAAGGCCATTTTGAAGTGTGATCCTGTCCTCTGGGGTGTTAGCCACCCCTCCCAGTTTGGTGTCATCTGCAAATTTGATCAGGATGCCCTTGAGTCTATCATCCAAGTCGTTGATAAAGATGTTGAATAAGACCGGGCCCAAGACAGAACCCTGTGGCACCCCACTAGTCACTCTTCTCCAGGATGAAGAGGAACCATTGATGAGCACCCTTTGGGTTCGGTCAGTCAGCCAGTTACAAATCCACTGAGTGGTAGCATAGTCAAGACCGCATTTTACCAGCTTCTTTACAAGAATATCATGGGGCACCTTGTCAAATGCCTTGCTGAGATCAAGGTAGGCTACATCCACTGCGTTCCCTTCATCTACCAGGCTTGTAATTCTGTCAAAAAACGAGATCAGGTTAGTCTGACATGACTTATTTTTCAGAAATCCATGCTGACTATTGGTGATCACAGCATTCCTTTCTAGGTGCTCACAGACTGTTTGCTTAATGATCTGCTCCAGAATCTTCCCTGGTATTGATGTCAGACTGACTGGGCGGTAATTATTTGGGTCCTCTCTTTTCCCCCTTTTGAAAATAGGGACAACATTTGCCCTCCTCCAGTCTGCCGGGACTTCGCCTGTTCTCCAAGAATTCTCAAAGATGACTGCCAGTGGTTCTGAGATCACATCTGCCAGTTCTTTTAATACTCTTGGATGCAGTTCATCTGGCCCTGGAGACTTGAATACATCTAAACTAGCCAAGTATTCTTGTACTATCTCCTTAGTTATTCTGGGCTGTGTTTCCTCTGCTGAATCATTTGCTCCAAATTCTTCAGGTCGGGCACTGCTTTCTTTATCGGAGAAGACTGAGGCAAATAAGGCATTGAGGAGTTCAGCCCTTTCTGTGTCCCCTGTTTGCATTTCACCATCTTCTCCTCTGAGTGACCCCACTGTTTCTTTGTTCTTCCTTTTGCTACGAACATACCCATAAAAGCCTTTTTTGTTGCTTTTAACCTCTCTAGCAAGCCTGTGTTCATTCTGTGCTTTAGCTTTTCTGATTTTGTGTCTACACGTGCTGGCTATTTGTTTGAATTCCTCTTTGGTGGTTTCCCCCCTTTTCCATTTTTTGTACACATCCTTTTTTAATCCTAACTCAGTTAAAAGTTCTTTAGATAGCCACCCTGGCCTCTTTAGGCACCTTCCATGTTTCTGTCTCATTGGTATTGCCTGAAGTTGTGCTTTTACTATCTCCCTCTTAACAAACTCCCAGCCATCATGAACTCCCTTTCCTTTTAGTATTACTGTCCATGGGATCTCACCCAGCACTTCCCTAAGTTTTATGAAGTCGGCTTTCTTAAAGTCAAGAAATTGAGTCCTAGTATGCTTGGCTGCTCCTTTCCGCTGTATAGTAAACTTCAGAAGAGCATGATCACTCGCGCCTAATGATCCTTCCACTTCTACCCCACTAACCAGGTCATCAACAATGGTTAGGACCAGATCTAAAATGGCTGTTCCTCTTGTTGCTTCTCCCACTTTCTGGACAACGAAGTTGTCTGCAAGGCCAGTGAGGAATCTGTTTGACCTTATGCTCTTGGCTGAGTTTGACATCCAACAAATATCCGGGTAATTGAAGTCCCCCAATACTACTATCTCCCTTCCTTTTGCATGCTTGGCCATCTGTTCCAGGAAGGCATCATCTATGTCCTCCGTTTGGCTTGGGGATCTATAGTAAACTCCCACAATGAGGTCACTGTTATTCTTCTCTCCCTTAATTTTGACCCAAATGCTCTCACTTTGGCTTTGAGGTTCTAAATCTTGGATCTCTTCACAGGTATACATATCCCTGACATATAACGCCACTCCTCCTCCTTTCTTGTCTGGTCTGTTTCTCTGAAATAGATTGTATCCCTCCATTATTACATTCCAATCGTGGGACTTATCCCACCAGGTTTCAGTGATGCCTATTATGTTATATTTAGTTTGCTGTACCAAGAGCTCAAGCTCATCTTGTTTATTTCCCATGCTTTGCGCATTAGTGTACAGACATTGAAGTCCATTAATCATTTGCTGTGGGCAGGGCAGGAATGGGGGAGCTTATTCCTTTCCATTGGCTATAATTGGAGGGAATTAACAATGGCAGCCCTAGATAGAGGGTTGGGCTATTTCTGTGGGCCAAGGGACTTACCCATTGGCATACATACTTTTTTTTTTGCTGGTGGGGAACCACTAATTTCACTTCCTATGGCTCCTCAATAGGTTTTCTAGTGGAACTTGGATTGTATGCTAACCTCATATTTGAAGTTTTTTTAAAAAAAATCAGCACTCTAAATATTTGCATTTAGGGCACACTTTTTTAAAAAATGCAAATAGCAGCAATGGGGGCTGATAAGTATCAGGATGCTAAGTATCAGGATCATAGCAGGTATCATGTAAGTATCCTGATGTAAGTATGTAATGATCCTGATAAGTATCAGGATCATAGCAGGTATCATGTAAGTATCAGGATCTCTTTCTAGACATTGGATACATCTCTTTCAAGGAAAAATCTTTTCTGTTCTTGTTTAAATCATTCCTAAAAGTAATAATTCATTTGATAAGTTTTTTCTAGACCACAGATTGGCACTATTAACATGCTTTTTGCTTCAATTAAGTAAACTCATCAATTCATCAGCTGAAGGCAAAGGATTGATCACAGGTTGAGCCTTCCAAGTTTCTTGAATTAAGTGATTTTATACTGGAGCACACAAATCTATCATTCTGGATTATGACTAGATTAAAAGGTGTCCCCGTTGCCATGTGGGATCTGAAGTAAAAGAGCTAACAGCAACTGCTACAAGTCCATAGCACAAGTAAAGAACAGACATAAAGTTACTTAATGAACAAATTCAACACCAATCAGAATTACATTAATTCAGAAACAAACTGCATTGCAGGATTGTAGCCTTAATTTTAGTGCTGCTGCCATGGATATGCTACAATTGATTCTAAACCTGCACACTGTCCACAACAGTTTGTGGCCACCATTTGGTCAAATGGCAGGATTTAAATTGAATAAGTCTAAGACAAAGGTTTTGGAGAAAAATTTGACACAGATAGAAAAGGAAAGGTTCCAGAATGAGACAGGGTTAACTGTGGTTAAAAAAGTGAAATATTTGGGTATAAATATGACAGCTAAAAATGTGAATTTGTTTAAAGATAATTATGAAAAAACTTGGAGAGAAGTGAAAAAAGACTTGGAGATTTGGTCCAACTTAAAGCTTTCCTTGTTAGGCCGTATTGCAGCTATAAAGATGAATGTATTGCCAAGAATGTTGTTTTTGTTCCAAGCATTGCAAATAATTGATAAAATGGATTGTTTCAAGAGGTGGCAAAAAGACATATCTAAATTTGTCTGGCAGGGCAAAAAGCCCAGAATTAAATTTAAGATATTAACGGATTCAAAGGAAAGAGGGGGGTTTGCCCTGCCAGACTTTAAACTTTATTATGAAGCGGCAGCTTTCTGCTGGCTGAAAGAATGGCTACTTCTTGAAAATACAGACATTTTGGATTTGGAAGGTTTTAATAACATTTTTGGGTGGCATGCATATTTGTGGTATGACAAGGTTAAAGCACATAAAAGTTTCAAAAATCATATTGTCAGAAAAGCACTATTAAATGTCTGGGTCAGATAAAAAGACTTGCTGGAAAATAAAACTCCAAGGTGGCTGTCGCCAATGGAAGCTAAGGCAGTTAAAAAGTTAAATATGGAGTCCAAGTGGCCAAGATACTGGGAAATTTTGGAAAAGGAAGGGGACAAATTGAGATTGCAGAGTTTTGAGAAATTAAAAGGGAAGGTGAGAGACTGGTTCCACTATTATCAAATAAATGAAGCGTTTAAACTGGACAGTAAAATTGGCTTCCAGGTGGAAAAATCAAAATTGGAGATAGAACTGTTAGAACCCAGTACTAAGAACTTGTCAAAAATGTACAATTTGCTGCTGAAATGGAATACAGAAGATGAAACGGTTAAATCAGCTATGATCAAATGGGCTCAGGACATTGGTCATAATATTTTGTTTGCTGATTGGGAAAAGTTGTGGACCACCGGGATGAAATTTACGGCATGTAATGCCTTAAGAGAAAACATTATGAAAATGATATATAGGTGGTACATAACCCCAGTCAAGCTTGCAAAGATTTACCATGCGCCTGATAATAAATGTTGGAAATGTAAAGAAACTGAAGGTACATTTTTTCATCTTTGGTGGACTTGCCCGAAGATTAAGGCATTCTGGGAAATGATCTATAATGAACTTAAAAAGGTATTTAAATATACTTTCCCCAAGAAACCAGAGGCCTTTCTCTTGGGTATTGTCGGCCAAGGGGTGTTAAAGACGGATATAACTTTCTTTATGTATGCTACAACAGCAGCTAGAATACTTATTGCGAAGTACTGGAAGACGCAAGAGCTACCCACACTGGAAGAATGGCAGATGAAGGTGATAGACTACATGGGCTTGGCAGAAATGACGAGCAGAATCCGAAACCAGGGAAGAGAAGCAGCGCAAGAAGAATGGAAAAAATTCAAAGACTATTTAAAGAAATATTACAAAATTAATGAAAGTTAGAATGATGTTGGACTGGAAAGTAAATGGTTACTATTAGCAAGGAAGAATAGTCTAAATCTAAATTAAAATAAGGGAAGATTTGCTGAACAATCGATAAGAATTTGGAATACAGAAAGGGGAGGCATGAGGAAGTCGGGGAAGATAGGATATGAAATTAGGATATGAAATGATACATGTTTTTTGTTTTGTTTTTGTTTTTGTATGTTTATGTTTGTTGTATTGTCTTTATATGGAAAAATAAAAATATTATAAAAAAAAAAGAAAAAAAAAACAGTTTGTGGCCACCAAAGAACAAATTGGGGTTGTCCCCAGCCCTGAATTAGCTCCCAGAGTTGTAGGGTGGGGAGAGAAAGTTTAAAAAACACAAGTTAGGATATGCCGCTAAAATTATTTCAATAATTGATTCCCCCCCCCCCAAGTGCATTTCCAAAGCTTTACAATTGATTTGGCATTTCTTTTCTTTGCCAGTATATGAACTTCAGTTTGTCCTGCAAATTACTGGCAATTATTCTTCCTGTAGCTGCAAAACAGGCCTCCTAAACTTCCTGTTGCTCTTCAGAGTTATTGGATTTCTCATAATTACTGGCTTGCCCTGCCATTTCTTCAAATGGGGACATTTGCAGATCATGTTGCTTGGTTTGCAATGTCAATATGTGAAAAAAAATATGTGCCTGGATATCGGAGCAATGCATGCAGGCATGTAGAAAGAAAGCACATTTATTTTTTACATTACAAATACTGGAATATAGCAACTAAATATCTAATCCATGGGAAGTATTGTGTCAATTCCAGCTTCAGAGTAGACCCATTGAAATTAATCAACATGACTAACCTAGGTCCATTAATTTTAGTGAGTAGGGCTAGGATTGGGTACAACCAACCAACCACGTTCTTATTAGAGAGTTGATCCTAGAAAATTTTGATCATTCTCACTTCATGTTTGAAGCAGTCCATTTTCAGCAGCAGAAGAAAGGACAAGCTCTCTTGAGTTTGGCCCTGCTTACCCCAGCAAACACTTCTGTTACTCTGGCACATGCTGTAGTTCAGCAGCACAGGAATTGTAATGAAACAGCACAGGAATTGTGAGCCAATGCGTCACAGGGTTACTTACTCACAAGAAGATCCAGGAAAGGCCATGCTGCTGCTTGAGTTAACAAACTGCAATGATTCCTCAATATAAGACTGATATGGGATTCTGAAAATTGAAAGCAAAAGCTTCAAATTAGCGTCTTTTACCCCATGGTGGTAGGGAAGGTGGCAGACTACTACAATCAGCCTTCCACTGAGGAAGCATCACAGCTTTTTATGTAATGCAACATGAAGGCCTTTACTGACAAAGTGATTTTCTCTACATTATCTCAGCAAGCAGGTTGGCACCATTATTTCCATACGATGCAGTTGTCAAAGGGTGAGTGCATGTGCATTCACAAGATAGTCACTTGTCAAAACATCCACAGCTAAGCTTGTTTCCCCAGCAGTGATTGCTTTGCATGGTTAGTGGTGAACAGCTGCTAAAACTACATAAAAAGCAAGATCCATTGAAACAACAGCAATCAAGAGTTCCATATGAAAAGCAGTGTCTGAAAATAACAGCTGAAATAGAAAACTGTCGGCTACCTACCAAAGGAAGCAGTGATGGTGCCTGGTGCATTTCCATTTGTCAGGGCATCCCATAAAATCAACACCGTGTCAAAAATAGCTGTGTGCCCTGTACTCAACATATTTGGGATCAACCTTTCCTAATTTAGTGCCCTGCAGATGTTGGAATCCCAACTTCCATCAGATGCAGCCACCATGGCCATTGGTCAGGCATGATGGAAGATGTAGACCAGTGATGGCCAAACATGGCCCTCCAGCTGCTTTGGGACTACAATTCCCATCATCCCTGACCACTGGTCCTGTTAGCTAGGGATGATGGGAGTTGTAGTCCCAAAATAGCTGGAGGCCCAAGTTTGGCCAACAACCTCTGGAGGGCACCAGGGTTGCAAACATTTGCTTTAGGTGATCAGGGATATGGAGAAGGCCATTCAAAGAAGATATAGAATGTTGGGGGAGCTGATTAAATAACCACTTCCCTTTCAGATCCTGAATTCACATGGGAAATGTAGCAGCATCAGGCTTTCTTTGGCAAAATTTAGACGAAGGTCACTTGCACACACAACAGTGTGCTTTAAAATGTATGAATTTGTGGCTTAATTTCCAAACATCTCCAAACTGTGTGGTTGTTAATGAAAAATGAATCTTGAGTCTTTGAGAGGAAATAAAATCTTGAAAGAGTAAGATATAGATTGACATGAAAAGAGTTGCTTTCCCATATAAAAAATGGGTAAATTATGGGTAAGGTGGCATCTTCTTGTCCTTCAGACCCAGAGCAGTAGCTATTCCTGATCAGAGTCCATACAGCCAATATTATAGCCAGGCATGTCTCTGGAGTGTTGATTGGTCACCTGGACAAGGACGCACCTGATCCTGAATGGATACACAACGGTCTGCTTTGAAGAACTCAAGATGAAGATTATACTGCAGGGCCTTGTTTACAAGCCCTTTCCATCAGTAATTTGTCCACGTGCCTCACTCATTAATTATATGTACTTCTTTCCATGCCAAGTCCACCAAACTACAATGTTCTACATATTTCCTCAATATCGCTGAGCTACACTGACTCCTAAAGTGATTTTGATTTTCAGGCCTTGATATTGGCGATAGCTTATTGCATCCACCTATTAGTTTGTACAGCCTTTGTTCCAGCCTTTGCAACTCTGCTTGATGGTTATATGCAAACACTACCATAACAGATATTTATGCAAATTATTCTGCACTTCTTTCTAAAATACATTTCTGTATTCTCAATATTTCTCAACATCTTCTTGGTTTGACAGGTGCCTATCTTGTGCCATATTTAATTTTGCTGCTGGTCATTGGGATACCGCTTTTCTTCTTGGAGCTTTCAGTGGGTCAGAGAATTCGGCGTGGAAGCATTGGAGTATGGAATTATATCAGCCCCAAGCTTGGTGGAATTGGATTTGCAAGCTGTGTAGTAAGTACTGCTTGCGTAGTAAGTAATGTGACCTATTTCCCAAGCCTTAGTGCATACCATGAGTTTTCCAAATACCCTTTCATTTTAAAAAGGAGCTAATATGCTGAAGGATTAGCTTTGTCATTTGCAGAGTACCTAAGATTTATATATTAAAACTAAGGAAGGGATCTGTCTCAGTGCCCACATAACTATGAAACTAATTAGCTGGCATGCCACTTGTTTAGACTACAGAAGCCTCCCTGAATTTGTGCCCTTCAGATGTTTTAGGCTATGACTCTCATAATTCTTGGACATTCTCAAAGTTGCATGTGGTTGATGGGAACGGTAGTCCAAAACAAATGGAAGCAACAGGTTGAGGAAGGCTGGGTTAAGCAGGTAAGGTGCTAAAGAATTGATCTATTTATATACCGCTTACATGCCCAAATGGCTTCTAAAGTGGTTTACAAGTATAACACCAATTATAAATTCCATACATAACTAAAATACACAGTAAAACTAGCCAGTTAAAAAGAATAACCATTAAAACAGTTTTAAAAATACTAAAACAATTAGATCAGGAAGGTCAAGTTCAGGGGAAGGCTTGCCTAAACAGGTGTGTTTTCAGGAGCTGGTGGAATGCCAATGTTGTTGGCACCTCTCAGCAAGAAGGGAATAGAACTTTAAAACAGAGGAAATGCACATAAAATGTTTGGAATCTGCAGATGCCGTCTATCTTTTAAAGTGTGTTACCTGGTCATGCAATCGTTATATAGATTGAAAATCTCTTTTAGCTCCTTGGTTTGTGCTGAGGCAAAAAGCCAGTGGCAGAGTGGAGACAAAGGCAGAGTAACAACTGTAATTTTACTTCTGTATCATAGGCTAGTATGTATACATTTCCATGTACCCCTTCCTGACCTCTATCTAGGCAAGCAAGGATATCCAGCTAGGAAGGGGGGGGGGGACGCTTAGGGTTTGAAGCAGGGCCAGTGAGGTTCAATGTTGGGAAGAGTTTGTTTTGTCATGAGGAGAGTTCTGACTGCCAGACAGAGTGGTTTGGAGGCTACATTTAGCTCCTGGACATGAGGCTTCCCACCCTTGTGGTACACTGTAAGCTCATGACTTAGGCCTGGCCCTGCCACAAGATGTAATGAAGCGACTTGCTTCAGGCAGCACCATGGCAGGAGAGTGTGTCTAAATCAGGCACCCCCAAACTCAGCCCTCCAGATGTTTTGGGCCTACAACTCCCATCATCCCTAGCTAACAGGACCAGTGGTCAGGGATGATGGGAATTGTAGTCCCAAAACAGATGGAGGGCTGAGTTTGGGGATGCCTGGTATAAATGATGCATCAAGACTTCAACATGTTTTTTCCGAAGCTGGTGTTTGTTTTTGCATCAGATAATAGAACTTGGCCACTAGAGAGCCATGTTAAAAATGTTATTTTCTATGCCAATACTAGGAAAATTGCTTCTGAAAATATTTTACTTTCCCCACAGGTATGCTTTTTTGTGGCCCTATACTACAATGTCATCATTGGATGGAGTTTGTTTTACTTTTCTCAGTCCTTTCAGCACCCGTTGCCATGGGACCAATGCCCTTTGGTGAAAAATTCTTCACATACTTGTAAGCATCCAGTGTATTAACGTACCTTCCTTCCTTCCTTCCTTCCTTCCTTCCTTCCTTCCTTCCTTCCTTCCCCTCCCTTCTACCCTCTGTTAGAAAACATTTTAGAAGTTTTAAAAATGCTACAGAGTACAAAAACCAAGCAAACTAAAGAGGAAATCACTGAAAGCAAATATTTCGGTCCAAAACCCAGTGAATTGTTTGCTGACTCTCTAGCATTTAGATTAAGAATATTTGAGCACCGTAGCACTTATGTTTTGTATAACCATGCTGAACTGGAATGTTTCATATTGTTAAATTAAGTTATTGATCCTTCCCCAAAATACTGCTTTTCCATTATGATTCTTAGCAATAACACTTGATAGCTAGCATAAACGATGTTCTAATTTAGAAAGGGGAAAAAATCCATAATATTTCCAGAGTTTTTTTTAGTTGGTGGTCTAACTCTTTATTTTGACATATAGACACTTTAATTGATTTCCTTGTGCATTTAGTTGCTCCTTGATTCAATTTCCTCTTATCGGGAGTTTTAAAACTCATAGTACTGGAAATGAAACATTTCCATTTGTTTACTGGAAATGAAACATTTCCATTTGTTTAGTTTGGCAGAGATACTTATGGTAGATTTTGTATGTTATTGTAACAGAGTATTGTACCTTCATATATATATATATATATATATATATATATATATATATATATAGTATCTGGCATGCCAGAAAAGCAAAATCTAAGAATTATGATATGGTAGAGTTTGTCTGAAAGATGACACTTTCTGAACATCCACAATGGTCTCTTTTGACTTGGCCTGACACCAGCATCTTGACTGCCCATACTTGGGAACCACCTTCAAATGCCACCTTGAACTAAATCCAGGGAATGTTATCACACATTTATGAATGTTGTAAGAACATGACAGTTTTGATCTGAGAAAAGTACTGTGGATCTTGAAGGTGACAGTCCCAGATCTTGCCTCTGGCAGGTCACAGCAACCAATTACGTTGACAGGAATCAAATGACGTGGAAAGATTTAAATTTTTCTTAGTATTATACAGAAGTCTGTTTGACTTCCTAAAAACGTTTGAAAACCAAGGCACGGCTTCCGATCGGCTGCAGGAGCTTCCTGCACTCAATCGGAAGCCACAGAAGCCGAGTTGGACGTTTGGCTTCCAAAAAACATTCGCAAACCAGAACACTCACTTCTGGGTTTGCAGTGCTCGGGAGCCAAAACATTCGAGTCACAAGGCATTTGAGAACCAAGGTACGACTGTACTTGTGATTATGTTTTTCATATTTTAAACATTATTAAAATTGTTTTAAATATGGAAAGATGCTATGGATTTTGAATTGTGGCTAAAAGGGAGGATTCAACTAGTGAATTCTATTAGTGGCAGCCCCGAGCAAGAGCTTCTGCTTTTGCAATGGGGCTTCCACTGCACCCCCAAAATCGGCTTGGGGGGCAGGAGAACCCCAAAACATAATGTGAGGGGGAAAGAGGAGGATCATTCCATCTGACAAGCCAAAACGCTTGTCCTTATCACCTTATTGTGACATTGAATTCCAGCCAATGATTTTATTAAGTAAGTAAATAAATAAAAATATGGATCTGACTCAGAAATACAGTACATGTTTTGCAAAACATGATTTTAACTCAGGGGTCACTTGATAGCCCACCACTGATCAGGGGATGACCCAACTGCCACATGTCCCGGTTACATAGGCCTGCATCATTGGTTTACAGAATGATGAGCCTAAGATACCTGTCAGTCTCAGCTACATTATCCCAGCATATAGGCTGGGATTTTGATCTCAGGCTTCCTGAGGACTGGTTTCTTTTACCTATGTTACACCAAATGTTAAGAGCTGTAACATTCAAGCATCTCTTCTCGGCTCGTGGTCATCTGCTGCATCAGCATTTATCGCTCACTCTATTGGTTTGTTTGTTTTTAAGGTTTTAGTGCAGTACACAGAAATAGAGATAGTCACATCTGTTCAGAAAAGTCTCTACGTAAATCCACTATGAATGTAAGCCCATGCAGGAACATAACAGGAATTTCCAAGCTGGAGTCAAAGTACTGAAAAGTTCAAAATTCTGAAAGCAGAAACAGATGAACTGATTAACTTTTTATTTAAAGTTTCTCCAGGGACAGGGTTAAAAGATGCGTTCTAAATTTACTTAGCTAATTTTAATAGTAGCATTTGCATTGTTTTTGCCCGAAACAGAAAGGTGCAGGTTCTGAAACATTTTTGTGTAATGTGCTACACATTTCCTGTTGCTCTATCAACATTTACACTAAACACATAAATAAGGGTAATTGAATGTCACACTAATTATTTCCTTATTCTATTTATTCAATTTTCCTAAACATTAAGCAAACACACACACACAAAAACCACTAAAACAAAACAACAACAACAACAACAACAACCAAGAGGACAATTGAAATACCTGTGAATAATCAGACTATATTATGTCTACTTTTATATCTACGGGAATTAGGCAATAACTCATGGCCATAATGAAATAATTCCATTCTGGCATATCATGAAGCATAATAGAATGCAATCTGTCTCTAGGCTTTAATTATCTCCTGGTGACCACATGCCTTGATCTCCAAATAATAAGAGAAACAAATCTTAATTGCATTTCTAATAATATTTTTTCCTTTGCCTGAAGCAAGTATACCAGCAACCTTGAAAGTTGCCTTGACAGTTTGTTGCACAAATTTTCGTTATGAGATACATGATACTTGCTAGCTTGGTGTTACGTCTCAGTACTCAAATGTTCCCAGCGCAAACAGAGATTATGGTTACGGTAAAGTAACAGACTTTCCTTCTCTAAATAACTTGACATTAAATACATAGTTTCAGGAAGAGGTTTTAAAAATTGGCTGCACTCTCCCCTCTGCTTAATTCAGTGGCAAAGCTCACATTTATGTGATCATAGGAGGATCACAGCCCTTGGCTAAGTTCCTTATTCCAGAGGATCTCAACTGAGGTCTCGCTGAATGGGAATTCCCTGCAGGAACAGAGTTCAAGAATATAGTACTAAAAGAATAAATACATTTTAAGAACCATTTACATTTATATAAACACTGTATCAAGTTTCCGATGTACAGGATTTTCATATTCTTGAGAAAAGTTGCATTGTGGAATTTTTAAGTCTGCAGTACCTATGCACAGTTGCTTGGGACACAGTCTCATTGAACCCAATTGAACTTATTCCTAAATAAACATTTATAGGGTTGGACTTTGACAATGTATGATATAGTTCTTGTTCTAGTTCATGCATCATTTGTAAAGCACTATATATATGGATGATGCTACATTGCTGTTGCTAATAGTTGGAGTGGTGGTGTAATTGAAAGGAAGTCCGATGGAGTGTACATGTCTTGCTGTTCAAGAAGTAAATGGATGTAGAAACTCTTCTCAAGGTCTTGTTTTAGTAGCAAGGTTTTAAAAAAGCACTTATTAGAGAATTACAGTAATACCTGTTTGTCGTGATCACAGACCCATAGTAGGAAGACATTGCTTTGGAGAACAGGGGTCTTGGATTGATTGATTGATTGATTGATTGACTGATGGATTGATTGATTGCATTTCAATCTTGCCCTTCCCCTCAACTAAGGGTGGAAAACAGCAGAATAGCAAAGTAATGTGATTTCCCCCAAAAAACCTTCTAAAAATTAAATTATTTAAAAACATTAAGAACTTCTAGAGCTATTTAAAAAGTTCTGCAGAAGAGGGAATTATAGCAGCTGCAGCTTTCCTCATTCCTACATTACAAATTGTATGTGCTAATCCCATTTTTTTATAGATCCCTTAAAAGTACTAATTCCAGATATGAGGCAGGGCCCAGTCAAACTATCCTCTGGTGGGCTCCCTTCCTCTGTCAATGGGCCCTCACATGTTTGTCTGCGCAACACTGAGCAGCTGACTGACGACACCTTTTTCATTTCCCCCAATGCTTCAGAATAATGCCTTGTCAGGTTCAACATGGAAACTTACAAGTGTCTAGATCTTTTTAATCAACACTGCTCAGGTTTGGACCAAGAAAAAATAGATAAAGGGGAGGTGGCAGAGCAGGCATTGGGGGTGGGCCCTGGCAGCTCCCCTCAAAACTCTAGGTGTTGATATTGGTCCTGGGCACCAGTGATCTCTTCTCCTGTGTGCCTTGTCAGTTTACAATATGGACATATTCCATGAAGGCTAGAAATTAAAAACACACACAATTCCCACCCGGCCAAGATAGCATACCTGCAGATGTAGTGCTGTACTGATTCAAAACAATGGAAAAAACCAAAGCACTTGACCTGCATTTTCCAATGTGTGTGTCTGGATAAGCCACAAGTGGCAGTACCATGATGACAAATTATAGGAATTAGAATGCTTTGTAGAACTGTCTACATGTTGCTTTCTATTTAGGATCCAATTAATATTTTAGATTGCCTTTTCCTTTTCTGATCAGTTGTGGAGCCAGAGTGTGAAAAAAGCTCTGCAACAACGTATTACTGGTACAGAGAAGCACTCAATATTACCAGCTCTATCTCAGAGAGTGGAGGTCTAAATTGGAAAATGACGATCTGCTTGCTGGCTGCTTGGGTTATGGTCTGCCTAGCAATGATTAAAGGGATCCAGTCTTCAGGCAAAGTGAGTAGTTCCTTTTTTGTTTTCTTTAAAACTGATTTAAGCCTTCTTCACATTTGCCACCTGAATTCTTCTCCACCACACCCCTTTGTCTATCCTCCCATAAAGTTTGCATGGAAAGGCTGGCAGCTATGACTCACCATGCTTTTCTGTAATCTCTCCAGTGGAGAAATGTTGGCACATCAACATTAAGATCGTAGTCTATTAAATACAGAAACCATACTTGGATAAAAAGAGAGGGAGTGTTGCGGTATGAGAACCTTTGTTTTGTTTTCATTTGCCATAGATAATTCTTATAATTGCATCTTGGTGTGTAATTAAAAAAGAAAAAGGAAGAAAACACAACAAAGAAATGGGATTTGTAGTTGGCTTTCTCAGGATGGATTTCTGTTTCTGGATCTGGACTGCGTCCATGAAGCAAATTGCCAGGCCAAGTGTCAAAGATTAAGTGTTCAGGATGTCAATGCCCAAAGGAGACACCTAAAAGAAAGACAGGGAACTACATGCTAGACTGTGATTCTTCATGTGGTCTGCAAGTGGAGAAATGGACATTAAAAAGCATTTGATCACACCAATTGTGTATGGGAGGCTTGTGAAAAATGAGAGCCCAGAGCAGCAGAGGCATTGGATGAGGCAAGGATAGAGGCCTGGTTTTCAGAGGCATGGTTGCTCTGGAAGAAAAGTAGAAGCAGTGGAGATGTGAGTTCAGCACTGGAGCCAGAGCTAACCACATAGGGCAAAAAGGGAAGCAGAGGGTCAAGATGAGTAGAAGCTCCAGCAGCATTTGCACACAAAAATGTCCAGCCCTACTGCACATTTCTCATTGCACATTCCATGCAACCATAATATTCTGATAATATTCTGAAAGATAATTTCATACAGAGTGAGCCTCCACAGTCTCTGCACCTACTTTTCCTCTGCCATTTGCCAGTTTCTAAATTGCTAATACACATGCCCGATGTTTGATCCATCTATGACTGTTTTGGACCATGTGACAGTTTACTTAAAGCTTAGGATTGGCTTTTTTGTTTGTTTGTTTCTATTGCAATAGGAGATGCAGAGGGAGGGGGGTGCTCTTTATGGAATGCGCAGATACTATACTTTCTTTGATGTACTTTTGCTGTGACATGTCCCAGATTGAAGATAGGAGTTTGCCAGGGAAGTCATACATATCCTGCCCTGATTCTTCTTTCTGCAAGTGGTCCTGACTCACCAGTCAAATGAGTGATGTCTTCACAGAATGAGTTGGTTGAAAATACTCACATGGGAACTCTTGTCATGGCCACCTTCCCTTAGGGCTAGAGGACTGAGTCATGCCAGAATGTGGTATAATAAAACTAGTGGCAAATAAAAGCAGATTATTGTTATTATTCACAGGGTGCTTCAGATAAGCACAATTCACTGGGAAATTCTCTTTCACAAGCTTCATTTTTAGTGGAACTTACACATTATGAGTCCCTCACAGATTATTCCATTAGATCCAAGACTCGTGACTGTACAATGCAATCTAACTTTCATGGGACTAAATCCCCATGTGGGGATGTATACTATTGCACATCCCTACAAATTCAGCTTCTCAATTTCATCTTCTCAGATTATTAGTTTATATAAGAGATTGTGGTGGAACAGTTGCTAAACTCTTATTTCAGCAGTAATATAACTTCTAGAACAGAAATGATTTCCTATTATTACTGTTATTATTTTATTTTCTTAACTAAAATATAGCCAGTACAACATTGTTGTTGTTGTTTTATGATGATGATAAGACTCAAAAGGCAGACTTTTTAAATATCTTTTTTACCAGGTGGTGATTATAATATCAAGTTTCTTCCCACTCCTTCCATCCTCAGAGTCACAAGAGCCTTAACTCCTAAATTCCCTGTTTGTAACACAAAGCAGAGTTAAAGGACTTCAGCTCAGAACAAAATCCTTAGCCACAGTCTTGGACCCAAAGCTTCCTTCTCCTGACAGAAGGCATCCTACTGTTGGAACAAGAGTCCCTCCATTAAACAAGGGGAAATTGGGGCCACATCTGCAACGTACATTTAAAGCACCATGATATCACATTAAACAGCCACAGCTCCCCCCCCCCCCCAGTCCTGGGAAGTGCAGTTTGTTAAGAGTTGCTAGGAAACCCTCTATTCCCCTCACAAAACTATAATTTCCAAAGTGGTTCATTAAACCCTTTCTCCAGGGAACTCTGGGAATAATAAAAAATTATTACTATTTAATGTTTGACGGACTATTGTATTTTAATATTTTGTTGGAAGCTGCACAGAGTGGCTGGAGAAACCCAGCCAGACGGGCGAGGTATAAATAATAAATTATTATTATAATTGTAGCTCTGAGGGAAATAGGGGCCTCCTTACAATTATCAGCATCCTTAACACGCTATCATTCCCAAGATTCTTAGGGGGAACCCATTACTGTTAAAATGTTATAATAGTGTTTTAAATGTATGGTGTGGATGTGGCCTTAGATTAAACCCAGAGGCTCCTGTGTGCCAACCTTTGGATGTGTATTGCTTTCCCATCTCAGCAACAATTTCCTTTCCCTTCCTTGTATTAACTGTCACTACAATTTACATGTGCACTGAAGTAAACCATAGTAAAATGCAAACATTGTTCCCTCATAACTACAATGTGCCACTTTGAACCATGATTCCAACCCCTCAGGGAGCGATGGTTTATTTTAGCCCTGGTTGTTATCCATCTAGCATGAAACAACTCTAGAAAGGTAGGAATGGGAAGGAAAAGGGGTCAAGGGGCACATTCCTGGTGTTCACTCCCAATGTGCAAATTGTGCTTTACATGTATGTTGATGTGCTGAATACAACGCAAGGATCCTCCTTTTCCTGTTGAGTATTTGAATAAAGTTGGAGCCTTGGTCAGAAAACAAGGAGTTGTTGCAAATAATGCATTGGTCAAATACATGGCCAAATCACTAAAATGCATTCATATCCTTTCACGTTGAAGTCCCTTTCTTAATAGCACCGCAAGTGGCACGGTATATTTCAAAGTGTTTCAAAATATTTCTTACTTCACATGATTTGTTTCTTCTGATAAACAAGAGCAATGGATCCACAAGCTATAATTCTGCAATTCTTCAGATCTCTGAAGCAAGCACACAATGCCATGACAGGCTTTGGGAATGTCAGATGACCTTAGGTTTCTGAATGCACTGCGGATGTGGTTAGACTGTGGAAGACAAGGGCCATTAATGGGTTTTATTTTAACATTCCTTTCGTATTTTTCAGATAATGTACTTTAGCTCCCTTTTCCCTTATGTGGTACTTATATGCTTTCTAATCAGAGGGCTGCTCTTAAATGGATCACTGGATGGCATTCGTCACATGTTTACACCTAAGGTATGTACTTGGTTTCTGCCTATTATGTTTGATTGCTTTTGACATTTGTTTCATGCCTGAATAGTTTGCATGAACTCTTGTTTCAAGATCAGATTATATTGCAGTTAGGTGGAAGAAGTCAACTGAGTTGGTGTGTATCTGCTGTACAATATAAGCTCCATTAACAAAAAAATAAATAAAAATCTCATCCTTTTTACACCATTCAAACCAAGGCTGTGTACACACTACCATTTACTCTGCATCAAATACACTCCCATCATTGGTTTGGGAAGCAGTATACAAATGATGTTAGCCACAATCTATATCTATCCTGTTATATGTCCTTTTTAAAAAAAACGAGGTACTGCATTTTGATGCATTTCCCACTTAAGAGTTTAGATGTGAATTGAGAAAAGGAATGGCCTAGTTGTGCTTTAAGCTGGTAATGTCTACACTGCCAAAGTCTCAGCCCACAGGGAATAGGGACTTTTCTACCCAGTTAGCACTGTCTGCACAGCGACTTTATTCACACCCATTCCAGTGATGCGGGATCACACAACAGGAAACCTGCTTCGTGTGTGTGTGTGTGTGTGTGTGTGTGTGTGTAGGAAACCTACTTCAGATTACAACCTCCACTTCTTCCATAAACATATCCAGTCAATCTGATTGGGATTTCATAGTAGAGTAGCATGGGGTGACTAATCCAACATTCAACAGTCTTGAATATGGCTCTACAGACAGTTGCTTATGCCAGGCAGAGTCATTCACCTCTGGTACAAAGTGCTTCTTGTGCTAGGGCTGGACAAAGATTCTAAGAGGGGCATATCAAAAGTGACCCACAGCATGACCCATAAATCACAAAGCCTCTGCCTCCATGCAGTGCCCTCTTGGAAAATTCCCACCCAAAAATTCTTCCTTTTCTCAGCATTCATCTCATAATTTCACTCTCCACAACGGCTGCCCCACCTCATCTTGGCCAATAAGGATGTGACGTTTTATTTATTATATTTCAATACCCAAGAAGTTCAAGGTAGCATTCATGGATCTGCTCCCCATACCATTTTATCCTCATAACAATCCTGTGAGGTCGGCTGAAAAGTAGTGACTTGGCCATGTTCACCTCAGGGCCAATGACTGATTGAACTCCCCTGACCATAGCGCGAGTGGTTTCATATTTAGTTTAGAATATGGAGGCTTCCTGCATCATTCATGAAACAGGTTTAGCATGTCAAAATCCACTCAAACAACAATCTCATCGACTTTGCCAAAGGTCAAGTTATGCTCCCACGTTACATACATTCTAGAAACATTTTCTCTTAATTTACTGTATTTATTGAAGAAATCAGGATTTTCAGTTGCACTGTTTAGAAGCCACTTGTGCCTCACAACTCAATTTCGTGCTTATTCACCTATGTGCGCACACCCCTACATATGCAAAGGCTTACGTGTTCTCTGTCCTCTAACAAAGTGGGTTAATGTGAAAGCATCAGGTAGGATCATAGAATTGGAAGGGACCCCAAGGATCATCTACTCCAACCCCCTGTAATGCAGGAATCTCAGCTAAAACATCCATGGCAGATGGCCATCCAACTTCCACTTAAAAACCTCCAAGGAAGGAGAGTCCACAACCTCTCTAGGGAGACCATTCCACTTCCACAGTCCAGAAGAGGACTGCATGATAAAATGATGGCAAGACTCTAGAGCAGGGAACCTGTAGCCCTCCAGATGTTGTTGGCCTACAGTCTTCCTCATTCCTGAGCATTGGTCATGCTGGGTGGGGCTAATATGTGCCCAACAAACTCTTGAGGGTCACAGGTTCCCCACCTGTAATCTGGGAATAAGGCCCATTGAACACAGTGGAGCTTACTTTGAGCAGACATGAATGAGGTTGCACTGGAAATCTTGTTCTGTTGGGAAGTTATAAAATCTTCTTGTGTGTTCAAATGGTTGGTTTTACTCACTATCTTCTAGTTTCTGTTGTGGAAAACTCACAAGTCCTTAGTCAAGATCATTCATACAAAGTAGCCACAAGTGTCTGTTAAAAAGACACTCCCTTCCCTCTAGACAAATACATGGTAGAAGACTGGGAGCATTACTCATGTCTTAATGATGAAAAACTAAGCCAGAGAATGATTAAGAGATTTAGGAAAAGTCACACGGGAAGTCTCAAGCCGCAGCTGGATTGAACTGAGATCTTGCTAATCCCTCTGTAGATGGGAACCCCTGACAGTATATAAGAATTTTTTTCTTTCACGTTTTCTGTGCACACCTTAAACAAGTAGCTTTGTGTGGACAGGTTTACAGAGAAGTAATGGTTTTTTGGCAGACCGAGCCGATCGCAAAATCTGTTGGGTAAACCACTTCCTTGACAAAATGCTGCTTTCCCTTCTAGTTACTTATGATTACATTTAGATCCCACCTTTCCACCAAGGAGTTCAAGGTAGCTCCTTCTCCCTCTCTTCATTTTACCTCTCCATTGTCTTCAAGAAGGAGAGAAAGAAAGAATGTTTCTGACATTTTTCTGCTTGCCCCCAAAAGGGTCAAGCAAACAAAAGTTCGCAAAAGAAAGAAAACAAAACAAAACAAAACAAAAAAACCTTGGTGAGCACTTGCAAAGCAACCTCTATCACCACCCCTTCCATTCCTCTGCCCCAGGGCCCAGAAACCTGGGGCCTAACTACATGTGACATTAAAGATGTGATTAGTAGTATTGACAATAACAAGCATGGTGTATCAAGACTGCTGGGAGGGGATATTTAAGCCTACAGTGATAATGGGAGCCCCTCCCTAATTTTAATTGCCTAGGAAGCAGAAGGATTTCATGAGGACTCTAGCTAGAGAGGGAAGGTTTAAACCATTCCTCTAAACTTCTCTCTGTGTGCAGCAACTCCTCAATGCTTGGTATTTTTTTTAAGCACAATATCTCTGCCAATCACAGCAGCTATGTCAGAAAGGTAAAAGAAGATAGATGCAGTGGGACACCTCCTTCTCATGTCCCAAGGGTGAGCTTGTTCCTGGATATTTTGTAATGCCAGGTTCCTTGAAGTCATCTCAACACAGGCTAGTCACATCAGGGGCAGATTTGGGTCATTCAAATTTCAGCAACGCCCTGTGCAAAGCCAAAATTTGGTGCCTCCCCTGCCCCTCGCCTTCCATTTTGCTCAGTTCACTACATCATAGTTATGGCATGCTAATGCATCTCCTAGTACTGGTCATACTGCCCTAAACTCACCTCTCATCACATTTAAAGATAAAGGTAAAGGACCACTGACAGTTAAGTCCAGTCGCGAATGACTCTGGGGTTGGGGTGCTCATCTCGCTTTCAGGCTGAGGGAGCCGACATTTGTCCACAGACAGTTTTGGGTCATGTGGCCAGCTTGACTAAGCCGCTTCTGGCAAAACCAGAGCAGCGCATGGAAATGCGCTGGAGTGGTACCTATTTATCTACTTGCATTTTGACGTGCTTTTGAACTGCTAGGTTGGCAGGAGCTGGGACCGAGCAATGGGAGCTCACCCCATCGTGGGGATTTGAACCGCCAACCTTCCGATCGGCAAGCCCTAGGTGCTGTGGTTTAGACCACAGCACCACCCGCGTCCCCTCATCACATTTACCTAGGACCAAATTCCATTAAACACATTTGCAGTAGATGTAGACAGGACTTCACTGTAAACACAAACATTAATCCTAACAAGCTACTTTATCCTGTCAAACCATTGGTCCATCTAGAGTTAATGTCATCTACCCTGACTGGCACCTGCTGTCTGGGGTATCAGAGGTCTTGCCCAGCCCTACCCAGGGATGTCAGGGATTGAATGGAGCCTTTCCCTCATGCAAAGCTTATGCATTCGCACTGGACTATGGCCCATCCACCAAAATTATGCCCATGTTCACTCAGAAGTAATTCTGATTTGCTCCCAAGTAAGTGTGCTTAAGAAGGCAATTGTACGCAGGATGGCACCCTCAAATCTGCATTTCTATCTATTAATTGATGGGGTTATAAGGCTTGATAGATAGGTTCCCCTGATATCAGTGACAATTACTTAACATGCATTTAGGGCAAAATTGCTAGGGAGAGCTTTTCCAATTACATGTATAATTCCCCAAGCCTTAGTTAACATCCCAGTTAACCTCCGGTGGAAATTCAAACAGAATGAAGTATGTATATTTAGCACCATCTAGTGAGCAAACTTTGCTATAACTGTAAGGTGATGATTTGCCTCATCTGTGGCACTGTGTAGTGTTTCTATGGGAAAAGTTTCCTGTCTAAATGTTTTTAATTATACTTTATAGTACAGAAAAATCTCCTTTTAGCTATGGAAAAGATTTAGGAGATTATTTAGAAAGTTTTGTAAAGCTGAAACATTTGCTTTTAATAGAAATCATAATGCCTAATAGAGATGTAAATAATGGAACAATGGTTTATTTTGTTACTCTCTATTTACTATTAGAAGGCTTATCTAGAAGGAAAACCTATTAAATTCATTAAGAATTTCTTCCAAGCAGGAGTGCATAGTACTGCATTATAGTAATACTAATGACATCTAAAATATATCTAAAAATTCACCTTAATCCTTTATCTTGCTAAAAATTTGTTCAGTTGCTTTGACCTTCATAGAAGAAATCTCACATACTCACATCAACATTAGCTGTCCTAGTTTCATTACTTACTTATTGTATTTACATTTGCAATTTCTAAACCACCCTTCATCAGTTATGATCACATGGCAATTTACAGTCAAACACCAGTACAGTACATTAAAACAATAAAATTCCAATAATGCTTGGAAAACAGTTCCTGGAATGATAGTTTGCCTGTTGTTTTGGCAGCGATGATATTTTGCACACTATTCAATTAACAACATAGAATTATTAATAATGCATTAGTGTCTAAATATTTTTTTTGCTGCTTATAAACACAGCTGCACAAAACCCTTGTTGACTGACATTGATGAAAGCTGTTTTTAAAGTGTGTGTGGTTAGCAAATATATTGATTTTTGATTGATGTATTTCTTGTGATACATTTTGACCAACCTGCAATGCAAAAGAATGAGACAATGTACAGAATGCAAATTCAGTTTGTGGATTGAACATTTGGGTGAAAAATTTAGGGTGCTGGGGGTTTTCTTCCTGGATTATTTGTTGCCTCTCCATTTAGGAGAAATGCTGTATTTTGTAGCTGACATGTATTGTGTCTAATTTCAAACAGCTTGAAATAATGCTGGAGCCCAAGGTCTGGAGAGAAGCTGCTACTCAGGTGTTCTTTGCCTTAGGGCTTGGATTTGGTGGAGTCATTGCCTTTTCAAGCTACAACAAGAGAGACAACAACTGCCATTTCGATGCTGTTCTGGTGTCCTTCATCAATTTTTTCACTTCTGTGCTGGCAACTTTGGTGGTGTTTGCTGTTCTGGGCTTCAAAGCAAATATCATAAATGAGAAATGCATTATCCAGTATGAATATTCATTTCCTTATCCATTTTTATAGTATATTTCACTTAGGAATTCCCACAGCAATTCTTTGGATTGATGGTGTGTATGCCTATATTCCCTTGTGTTTTGCAGAAATTCCGAGAAGATTGTCAATCTTTTGAATGTCGGCAATCTGAGCAAGGCTATTATACCTCATCATATTAATTTATCGAGCATCACAGCAGAAGATTATAATTTGGTTTATGATATAATCCGGAAGGTCAAAGAAGAAGAGTTTCCCCTTGGACTAAAACCCTGTCAGATTGAAGATGAACTTGACAAGGTGAGAGTGATACTTCCATCTTTGATGCAAAGATTACAGACTGTTTTAATAATCCTTATTGACAGCAGGACAATTTTGATATTTATAGATATTTTCCACTTCCTAATAGCTTTTCTGACTCCATTGTTCTGCTCCCTCTTTCCTCCTCCTTCTCTCTTCATTGATTTTGCCCACCTTATACAATATTTTGACTTGATTTGCCCCTGTTTTGCCACCCAAGTTTAATACTTTGGCTTTCTCCTTGACAGGCTGTTCAAGGAACTGGTCTAGCTTTCATTGCCTTTACAGAAGCTATGACCCACTTTCCTGCTTCTCCTTTCTGGTCAGTGATGTTCTTCCTTATGCTGGTTAATCTGGGGCTTGGCAGCATGTTTGGAACAATTGAAGGCATTACGACACCAATAGTTGATACTTTCAAAGTGAGAAAAGAAATTCTGACTGGTGAGTTGTTACGGATTTCTTTTCCTCAGTTCTATTTCATTCTAGGAAATGTTAACAATCAAAATGACCTGCTTGGAGACATGTTGGCAGAAAATTCCATTTCTACCAACACGAAACAAGTTGCCAAAATTTTGCACCCATAATTCTTCACAAATAAAAATAAACGAGACCTAATTATATTAGGGGTTCCTATATTAAAAAGAGTGACAAGTGAGCCACATATTCTGAACTCATATATTTGACAGTGGTTTGTTCAGAAACATGGTAAAGGGTAAAGGAAACATGGATATATCATTCAAGGACATAATTTAGTACAGAAGCCTGAAATCTTTCTTTTTCAAAGCAGAGTGCTATTTTCTCCTGTTCTGATTACCATTCATCCATTCCTGAACTATTTAGTTGAAGGGTCATATTTCAATGGTAAGGCAGTTGTTTTGCATTGCATAAAGTCCTGGGTTCAAACCCCAGCACCTCCAGGGAGGGCTAGGCATGCCCCTGGTCTGGAACCCTGTAGAGTCACTGCCAACCTGTGTACACAATATTGGGCTGGGTGGACCAATGGTCTGACTTGGCAGCTAGGAGATATAGTAGTTTGTTTTGTTTCTGAATGCAAGAGTACCCCTCTTCACAATTCTGGATACTGAAACCACTATCTCTACATTTGTTTGCTTGTTTGTTGTACTTATTTATACAGGGTAGGTCCTTTAAAAGAGGCCCAGTGGATACGGAGTACACATGTTCCACAGGGCCTCTTTTAAAAGACTCACCCTGTAGTTACAGTATTTGTGTCTCTTCATACAACATGAAACCAAGCATAAGAGCAAGAATAAAATAGGAACATAAAATGCTCATCCAGAAATATATATATATATATATATATATATATATATATATATATATATAACGGCAGATCCAAATCCAACCCAACCCATGGCCAAGTTGAGCATGATCATTTTTACAGTTAGAGGAGGTACCACATTCACTTAATCATGAAATCTCCCGTGTCAGGTGTTCACTTCTAGCATTTTGAGGGGTGTGAGGGTCAGAGTGGGGAAAGGCTCAAGTCCATTCTCAGTCTCACCACATCTGGAGGTGAAGAGTAGGGAAGAAATGAGAGAGCAATCCTCTTGTAGACCCTTACTTTACAATAACCACTTCCATGCAAGAAGAAAAGATACTGTATCCACTAACCCAAGAAAATAATAATAATCAGAGAAGCACTGTATCTAGAATATATCAAGAATATGAATGGATGTTTGATATCTCTTCCCTTATCTTACTTATGTGCTCTATTGCAGTTGTCTGCTGTCTTCTGGCCTTTTGCATTGGCTTAATATTTGTACAGCGGTCTGGTAACTACTTTGTAACTATGTTTGATGACTATTCAGCCACATTGCCTTTGCTTATTGTCGTCATTTTGGAGAATATTGCCATGTCTTATGTTTACGGGATAGACAAGTAAGTGCACATCTTGAGTTGTTCATATAGCTAACATTGTTGGCAATTAGGAGCATCACAAAACCATACATTAGCAGCAGCCCACTTGAGCTAATGATGTTCTTTTTTCTCCACTGCCTCTCCCACTCCAGATTCATGGAAGACCTAAAGGATATGCTTGGCTTTTCACCAAATCCATACTATTACTATACATGGAAATATATCTCCCCAATTGTTTTGTTATCTTTGCTGGTAGCTAGCATTGTCCAAATGATATTAAGCCCCCCTGGTTACAATGCATGGATTGAAGATAAGGTGAGTGATGTTTTTTAAAAGAAACATGCATCATCACTGACTGTAAGTTTTAGGCATATAGAGTGCATATATGACCACATAGATTCTTTTTGCATTGTATTTTATAAATGCACACAAAGTGCACAGTGCTGCTAGATCACTGCAGCAACCTTGTAAATAATCCTACAAAAATAAAATAAACTCTGCAGACAGATTAATAGCTTGTATTTTTATAGTAGCTGTTGAGAAGGTGACGTTTCTCCTCCTCTGTAGCCAGCATGGAAACATAGAATAGGTCATCTTAACAGTCTGGAAAACAGACTTGTGAGAGAGAGATGGAGTGATCCATTCTTCTTCCACTAGCTTACTGTGTTTTAATGCTTGTTGTGAAGGAAGAGACTTATCTTCCTTCGCTACTGGCATAGAAACCAAGAGGACTTGCAAAAGAATGACAGAATGATCTAGAAGGGGGCATCCACCCGCTCTATCAGCTTCCTCACTTGCCTGCATGAATCCCTTGTTGCCAATGGCGGTCAGATGAATTGTTACATACAAGGCTATATGGCACAAAAAGGGACTTGATCTAATCACCCTACAATTGCATGAAGGTTGTCTTTTAAGTGTTTTATTAATGCTCATATATGTGCATTGGTGGTGTGGAGGTTGTAAAAGACCTGTATTAATGGAAGGAACTGTGTGGCAGACTGTGGGCACATAGTTCACAACTGCACACAGTTTGCAACATAAAAAAGAAGAAGAACAGAAGATTCTTAATGGATCGCTTGTACTGGGGGGGGGGGCGGGCAGGGGAATTTTGGAATTCCAAAAACCAGGGAGAAATTTGGATAAGGAGAATTTTGGAAACACCTCTATTTCTGCACTTACAATTTGGGGAGGAATTAATGAAACAACTTAAAAAAGAAAGGTTTCTGAGAGAGCAGTACAAGGCTAGACTTAAGGAAGGCAGATGTGCGAATGATCTTTCTGAATTTTTTCTTGGTCTATGCAGGCGACCGAGGAATTTCAAAACTACCCAACCTGGGGGCTGATAGTCTGCGTGTCCTTGATTGTTTTTGCAATGCTCCCTGTCCCGGTAGTCTACCTGATTCGCCGCTGCAACCTTATCGACGATAGCTCTGGCAGCTTGGCAGCGGTTTCTTACAAAAGGGGGCGTATTATAAAGGAGCCTGTGAATCTCGAGGGAGATGACACCAGCCTGATCCATGGCAAGAGTCCAAGCGAGGTGCCATCTCCAAATTTTGGGAAAAACATATACCGGAAACAGACTGGTTCTCCAACTGTGGACACTGCCCCCAATGGCCGCTATGGTATCGGTTACATAATGGCAAACATGTCGGATATGCCAGAGTCTGACTTGTAGCTGCAATGCAGTGTTGATGCCTCTGTTCTTGGAACATTTGTTTCTCTTAAGAGAAGTGGTCGGCCTCACTTACCAGAGTGCAATCTCAGGTGCCCCATGACTCTGTGCTTAAAAACATCCTGACATGTGGTACAAACAAACAGCTTGACAATTCCCTTTGGCTTGATTTTTTCTGGTTTCCATTTGTACTGAAGGGAATGCACATAAAAATATCAGTCAGTGATGGCATAGCCTTGCCAGGATTGCCAATTTTTTAAAGAATTATTTTTGCATTTAATTTGAAAGTTTTCTATCTTTAAAGTACAGGTGTTACCTCAGTTTGTAACAATTTTTTAAGTGAATTCATATTTCTCTACTGCTGTAACTGGAATTTCCTTCTTTGTTCCTGCAAGTTAACTCCCCCAGTATTGGAAGAAAAAATTAGCTCCAAAGAGTTCGCCAATCCTGTATTGACTGCACTTATTTGTACATACGTTTTGTAGATATCCTGTACTTTTTTTAAGCACTTGCAATTCCTTAGGCTATTAGCTGAGTAAAAAAAAAAGCAAAACAAACAAATTTTAAACCCTGCAGATTATTTTCTTACATGTAATAGCTGTATAGAGCAATAGTATTAGAAAACCAAGTATAATGATGCTGGAAACACAAAATTCCTCACACTCTGGGGAACTGCATATGACGTGGCTGTATTTTACATACTATATTTGGTTTTTTCAGTGTGAAAATTATGTAAGACTGAGTCGCTCCAAGACTCTTAAAAGATTGTGCAGATTCTGCATTTTTCTAAGCTGTGTGCCTAAAATAAAAATAAAAACCCTTCCTAATATTTATTGTGGTTACAAGATTATATATATTATATTTATATATAATATACTTGTAATGTACATATGTATAGTAATGTTGTATGTAACAGCTTCAAACCCTGAAGCAAGATGGCTTTAAACCTGTTTTTTTTTCTGTTTTGCTTGTTTTATGCAAAAAAGAAATCCCCTCCTAAGTCGGTGATAATTAAAAATTGTATACCATTACATTTAATCTAGGAATAAAGAGTGTGGAAAGGTGTTTTCTTTGTACTTTCTGGAAATTTGGGGCTGGATTTGGGGCAAGTGGTCCCTAGCTGGCCCAGGTTGGTGGAGCTAAGTATTCCTATTTAAACATCCATAATTAAAGTGTACAACAAACAAGCCCATTAAACCAGCACATAAATTAAAACAGCAATGAAAACAATTAAAACAAGAGGTTAAAGTTTGGAGATCAGGGAACTGCTTGTCTATACAGGCGTTGTCTTCAAGAGCCGGCAGAATGCCAATACTGATAGGGCCTCTCATACTTAATACATTTACTGGGCAGTGGAGGGGATGTACCAATGTTTCTGCAGGACAGCCAGGCTGAACAAAGAAGCTGCATATTTGAAAACAGACTCAGACGAATGGAACCATCAATGTTTCTGTGTTCTTGATTGCTGGAGCAGAAGCCTTTCAGCAAAAAAGGGCCTGTGAAGGAAAGCATACTGTGTCTGACGTCACATCAGAAGACTGCATGATTGGATCCTGCCTGGCCTAAACTCCAGGCCACTGGCTTTTGCACTGAGGCTGTGCACAGTTTGTGGCCCTCTTTTCCGCTGGTCTCTCAGTGGAAAGTATTTAGGCAGTGGGAAGCATGGAGTATCTGCTGGGCTTGATCAGTGGCCATTGTGTTCTGTGTAGCAATAGAGGGTTGCCACTGTGCACAGCAAGGCTCAAACAAGCTTTCATCATTATACACCCCCCCCATTAAATGGTGGCCAGCTCTAACCCTAATCAGACTGAGCTATGGAAGTCTTTTTCTTCTTGTTGCTTGTTAAAATTGTATAACACCCTATACCTGTATATCTCAGAGCAGTTCACAACATAAAATCACAATATAAAAAACAGAAAATACATAATAAAAACAAAAACAACCACCACCCAATAATTCCCCTTCCACAGCACATTTTAAAATGGCATCAGATGTCAATCACCCAAAGGCCTGGTTAAAGAGGAATGTGCCAGCCCAACCTCCTTGGGGAAAGCATTCCACAAATGGGGAACCACTGCAGAAAAGGCAGTGGCTTGTTATGCCAAGCCCAAATCCCCCACCGCCCTGGTTCCAGTCCAAAACACATTAGACAGATGCTCTTACTTCATTCCAGCAAGTAACAAGACAGACTCTGCAGGCTCTGCAGCAGGCACAGGACTCAGGAGTCAAAATACAGTTGAGGAGTAGCCAAGAAGCTTGGAATTGGATGGAAGTGACAAAGATTTCCCAATATCCCCCTCCATCCTCCTGCTAAGCTTGTGTGGTGTGCTCATGTGCAATACTCTCTCACCTTGTGGGAATGTTAAGATTTTGAGAGTCTGTTCCCATCTGTGAAAGCAGTGCCTTGTTCTAGGTGAAAAGGCTGCAACCTTCTGTTCAGCTGCTGTCCAGTTGCTTCCGCCTCCTGTTTTGGCTTCCCCCTCTGCTGATCAAAGCCCACCCCAGCCTCCATTGAGACTCTGCTTTTCAAGAAGGTCACAGGGGATAGCTAGCACTCCTGCTTCCTGTCCAAAGTACAGGCACCATCTCTGAGGAGCCCTGGGTGCCCCAACATGGTGCACACATGATATCACACAGTGTGCTGAGACCTGATGGAGCCCGTTGTGCCCTCTGAAAGACCCGGGCCTTTTGGAGGGCACAACAAGCCCCATCGGGCCCATCACGTGGTGTGACATCATGTGCACACCACAGTGCACTATGTGGCCTCATGCATACAATGTGTGTGACAGCACATGTGCACACTGGGCACCCACAACATGGGGTGGAATATGGCATGCCTGCTCCAAAGTGATTGAAGTTGGGGTGGAAAGGGAAGGCCCAACCCAGGTTTTCTCAATTCATCCCCCCTCTATTTCTTCTTCCCCTTCCTCCTGCATCAGAGCTTGCCTATCCAAGTATGATCCCAACATCACTTCAAAGCTCAGGAGACCCACATCCTAATTCAATCAGGGCAACACTTTCCCATTCACTAGAGGTTCCATTGCAGCTGTTCTGTTTCATTCTGTTTAAGGCCAATTAAAGTTCTAAAATCAGGTTGATGCACATGAACCAACTGGTTCAGTTCTGCTTCACTTAAGAAAAATGTAAAGATAAAGCACAAACATTATTATGATTATTTGTGCAATGGAGCAGGGTGAGTTAATAGATCTCAAACTGTTACTGCTGTCAGCAGTAAGAACTACTAAGCATGCTTGAAATGAAACAAATTTTAAGAACTACAGTACATTTGACATTCTTCTATATTCTCATAGTTTAACAATACAGAAACATTTACACAGGTGACAAAGCAGCCAACTTGGTTAGTAAAACAATCACAGAACTGTCACCATGAACAACATTACATGCTTCAACTGATTTAACAGAACTGATGTAATAATCTGATACCAGCTCACTTCAGCCATTCAGCATCTGTGGGTACCAAATGCATAGAAGGGCTCTTTAGAGTGGATTGAGTAGCCTTGCACCCTAGATGCCAATATACATAGAATTCATAGAAACATAGAGTTGGAAGGGATCCTGAGGATCATCTAGTCCAACCCCCTGCAATGCAGGGATATGCAGCTGTCCCATTCAGGGACTGAACCTGCAACCTTGGTGTTAACAGCACCATGCACTATCCAACTGAGCTATCCAGGCTGGCCACTTGCCTGGCTAATACATGCAATTGGTGCTAAAATGAAAGGGACCTTGTGTGCACCAAATGCATGCATGTAAGTGGAAGAGTTTAGTCTAGCCAAGACCTAGAAGTAAGGAACTTCACAGAGGAGAGCAGAGGAACCAGTAACCAGAGCTGGCCCACCATTGAGACAAAGTGAAGCACCCCCCCAGTGGTTTAGTGTCGGCTCCAATTTTGTTGGCACTCCATCACCTGAGTTATGGAGATGACGGTAATGGGCATGTATCCCACATGTCCTGAAAAAAGACCCATACATTTGCCTAATGTAGTACTTCTGTACCAGCTCAGAAGGCTGCACTATGCTGCATTTGTGACCTGAACTGGAAGCAGCCCAATACAAACATTCAGGATATCTGGGGAATCTGGGAAGGTTGCTCCCCAATCTCATCAGGGACATTCAGCATGCTGGTAGGATCCTGTTCTGATTTTATCATCATGCTATAATACCCTTAAAAGGTAAAGGTAAAGGGACCCCTGACCATTAGGTCCAGTCGTGTCCGACTCTGGGGTTGTGTGCTCATCTCACTCTATAGGCCGAGGGAGCCGGCATTTGTCTGCAGACAGCTTCTGGGTCATGTGGCCAGCATGGCTAAGCCGCTTCTGGAGAGCCAGAGCAGCGCACAGAAACACCGTTTACCTTCCCGCCGGAGCGGTACCTATTTATCTACTTGCACTTTGACGTGCTTTCGAACTGCTAGGTTGGCAGGAATAAGAAACCCTTAGGGTTGCCATATTTAAAAAAGTAAACCCCATGGTTGTTGAGCCTTAGAATGACAGCCCTATTCCACCTTCAAAATAGGGATAGTGGTTCATGGGAGACCATCTGCTTCCAAGCCAAATCTCAGGCATTTCCAGGAAGGTGGGGAGAATGTTGAGCTTGATGAACGAATGGCTCAAAATAAGGCAACTTTTCCCATTCCTAAAATGCTGCTGTTGCCATGGGAAGTTTCTTAATGTTTAAACAACTTTGCATGCTATACTCCAGTCACTAAACAAGTTTAATAATATGCTCTGCCACAGAATCCTTTCACAGTTGTAACTATTATATATTTTAACCAGCTGCTCCTCTTCTATGTGTCAAGCGTTTTTAAAGTGCTAAATATTATTAAAACATTAACTTTGTAGCAGCAAAGTGCTTCCCCATCATTTAATAATTAAAAACTGGAGTTAGGTTTCTCCCAGCCATGGACTACCTCTTCTTGTTAAATATTTTACAAAAGTAATTGCTTTGCCCTCACTTCATTTTTAACATCCACTGAATGGCTTTAAAACCTCAATCTTTTCCACATGACCCCAATGTGCTTTTTGCCAAAGAGCATGTTAAAAATTTACCCAAATCTCTTGCTCTCCGTTCAATCTAAATTTGAAACATTTTGGTATTTAAAATTTTTATATCTCCTGAAAAGACTGCTTTCCCCAGCTCTCAGTTCTCTCCTAAATGTGCTCTCCAGATCTTATGTGCTCTGTAGCACATTTTGCTGATGACAAAATGTTTATGAGCAGTAACGTCTAACATGGGGTGAGCGGGTGTCAGGTCTAAGCCACTGCAGTCCATTTCTGTGCTTCTTATTGTGGCTATAATTCATAGCTGTCAATTTACAGATTTGAAAATAAGGGACCAGCAGCCTTGAAAATAAGGGACCAGCAGCCAAAATAAGGGACCTGAAGCCTCACCTGTTCCAGGCACTTCAGTCTTCCTGTCCTCCTGCAGTCTGGTCAAACTCATGCTGGTAGCTTTGAGAACACTGTCCAACCAACTTTGTAACCAGAGGTTCAACTGAATAGAATCTGAATCACATGCACCACAAGGCCTATGCAGCCTCAACTTAAGATGGCTCCCCGGCCTGGCTTTGCACTGCAAAGTCTGCAGCAGCACGTGCAACAAAATGGCGTCCAGCATTCAAAAAACCCCTCAGCTTGCATTAACTAGCCACACACAAGGCATGCAAGCTCCACCCCCAGTCGTTCTTAGACTTCTTATTGGGTGAGCAACACAGCCAAGCAACACAATTGGAGCCTCCCTCCTCCCTGGCCAGCAGGGAGGGAGGGAGAAGAGCTGCTTCCTTTGAAATTTAAGGGACATCATTTAAGGGACATTTAAGGGACATCCATCAATAAGGGACAGCAGCGGGACATGGCGCTGGAATAAGGGACTGTCCCTTCAAATAAGGGACACTTGACAGCTATGCTGCAATTTGCTCTGACCTGTCAGGCACATGGTTTTGTTGAATTCATTCTCTGAGTGTAGATCTGTATGTAGCCAAAATGCCACCACCCACACATAAGAGGGAGGTATCCATAGGTTTGGGAAAGGACAATTTTGGAGAAAATGCCAAGGGGCAAACACCTTCCATAACTGCTCAGTGAGAACACTCCACACTGCAGTGTGTCAATTTAGGTCACCCTTATCAGCCATCTCTTTTTCTGAAGTCCAGCAGATTCCAAATTTGGTAGGAATCATGGGTAGGTGGGAGAAATCGCCAGACATCTGATAGAGCTGAGAGGAAGAAAAAAGAAAATGGGGGGAAATAAGAGGGGTGGGTGGGAGGGAGGAATGACACCCTGTTTAAAAAGTGGCATTGTTGGGTCATGAAACTCATGCCACATTATGTTGGCAGGCACTCCCATGCATACTTCATTCTATTACATAGCACTTTCAAAACAAAACAGTGTTTTGCTGACAAGATCCTGAGTATATGATTTATGGAAAATAAGATTACATTTGTGGGGTGGGAGAAAAGAAGGAGGCAACACATGTTGTAAAATGTGTAATGCAAAGAATAAGTCTATGCAGTGGAATGAATGAGAATATGAATGAGAATAGCAAGGCATCACTGGACAGCATGAAGTCAGGGGAAATAAAAACAAAATGAAATGGAAGAGATTATTCAGGTGAGTGCCAGGTTGAAAACTGCCGTTAATGAATTGGGATGTTTTTGCAAACGTTGATGGAATTAGTTTCCTGCCCTTAAAGCTGATGTTGCAAAGTAAAGCTTTAGTTAATTTATTAATCAAATCAATCTGTATTATATAGAAAAAAACATTGCCTTACAATGCACTGGAAATGTTAGTTAATTTCACTGTATTGCACATCAACAGCATGATTCTGGGTGAGTAATATCTTATCGCTCAGTTGGTGGCAGTAGTAAGCCATGCATTTATTGTACAGAACAGTTTAAAGTTTAAATGCGTACAGATTATCGGTTTTCTACCTTCATTGGTACCCACAAAATCACCTGAGTAGCGTCTTTGGTCAGGACGGCTGCATGTAACTGAACTCCACCTGTCCCATGCCATCATATCCAGCTGTGCACCACCCTTTTCTCCCTCCCAGCAATCCATAATATCGACTCAATTCTCTTTGCCATTCCAGGAATTCCCCCCCCCCCACCTCCTCACCCAGCACCTCTCTGTTATAATACTGTTTTATCAAATAGATATGTCATGGCCAAAGATTTTCACTCAAGGCTGTGAAACTCAGCTATTACGAGTGAGTAATGCCTGCCCAATAGCTTGGCAGAGAGGTGGTCTGCAGATTGTGCATCCTTTGTTCTTCCCTCACCCTTTAACACTACTTATTTTCTACGTGCAGTTAGTGCTTCCGGGACTGAAAACTAATCAGAAATTATTGTCTTTGGGGGTATGCATATGTTGCAAATATTCTTTATTTCATGGTAGAAAAAACATGAATTTGTGTGTAATACTCGAAGAATCCTGTGGCAGAGCCACACCTTACTATCATCTCTATCTATCATCTATCTATCATCTATATCTATCATCTATCTATCTATCATCTATCTATATCATCTATCTATCATCTATCTATCTATCATCTATCTATCTATCTATCATCTATCATCTATCTATCTATCTATCTATCTATCTATCTATCTATCTATCTATCTGCTGTTTTTATTTGTTTTCATGGTACAGAAGATAAAGTCTGAGGAAACAATTATTACAACAGGAAACAACAAGTAACCTTTCCTGATAAAATTACAGACTTAAGCACATCATGAGAACTGTAGTTTGTTAAGGTGCTGGAAGCTGAAGATCTGAAAAGCCCTAGAAAAATGTGAATAGAGAATGGAGTGAAGGAATCATTCCGCTTAACACACTAACCCTAATTCATAAATACAAAGGATGGGATACACTTACACACACAGAACAAGGACCCAGTCTAGGGAGGCTCTAACAAGCAAACATAGCAGGAAAGATGAATGCTGCTGACACGATGTATGTCCTTGGATTTCTGCTGTTTAAGTCTTCTCTGATTTGCAATCTTTTTTGTGAACTGTAATCCACTTCCCCGTTAGTCTTGGGGGGGGGGAATGCATAGAAGTCAACCCCTAGGGGCTGGCGTCCCTTTGGCCACAGCAGTAATCACACTTGTTAGTGACTTGTTGCACAAAGGGTATGTAAGTGATCTGCAGCATAGCGAAAGCATAACCATAAATAGTAGTTTCTTATACTATAAACACATTTGCACAATATCACATACTGTTCATTAAAATAAATTACTTAAAGCTCCCACCCAAATTGCTACCCATCCAGGGCTGGTTAGAACAATTTAAAGCAGAAGATTAAAAATAAAGCAAAGCAACTTAAAAATAACAGAAATAGCTGGGTTATAGAAATATACACCTGAAGTGTCAAAGGCCATAGTAAAGATGTTCATCTGGTCTATGGTATGTGGCTACTCTCTTGATGAAAGATGACTCCTCTAGAGGATGCTTGCCTGCCTCCAGACAATGGTAGAAGTAAGGCAGCAAAAGGAATTGAGCTGTGATCATTGTGCACATGTAGTTCTGTGCATTAATTGATAACAATTGCACCAAAGGAGGATTAATACATGATAATTTTGTCACATGCCACTTTCCTTCCTATAAATGATGCATTCTCCCCATCCCAATGTGAGGTATATATAACATATGCTAAGGCTTGATAGCCACAATTATACTGTAAGAAATATAGCTTAATGAATATGCTCTTAATAAGTATCTAAATACCTGCTAGCTACCCCTCTGAAGCTTTAATTCAATATTAGCATCCTCTCCCCTGCCTCCCGCCCCCAGTTCTTTGTCTTCCAGTCCAATAGGAGGGATTCTATCATTGCCACTTCAGAGAATATGGAGAGTAAGATTCAATGAGACACTATATCAAAGGGCTTACTGAAATGGTTAGCATGTGTCACACTTGGCTAGGGCTCCAGCCTTATGTGTTATTTGCACTTCATTTCTTCTGTCTAGTAGAAATTGATCGTTTAAAGGATCTGGGCATTTAATGTGTCACATTTGCAAAGATGATAGCAGCCACAGTCAGAAGGACAAGCTCCAGGGGAAAGAAAGCTGAAACATTTGGGTGCTTAGTAGCACTCCGTTGCTATCGGCTAAAGCTTGAAATATGTCTCAGCAACCAACGGAGCTGGGGTAAATGCCTCGAGACCTTCCATACATCATAAACAACAACAGACAGAGGAGAAGTGGTGCATCCTTTGATAGAACACACTCCTCCGGTCACAAGACAAGTTCAAGCATACAAACGCTGCTCATTTTTCTCCATGCAATCCTGTAATTAAGGATGGGTAGATCTGTCTGCTTCTGGCTCGTGTCACACTCACATGCTTTTAACCCCAATCCCATTCTGTCTCCGCATCTAAATTCAAATGTAGGATTTTTCAAGAAAACACCTCATCGGAAAAATGCATATTTGAAATGTATTAAAATGTGTGTTTTCTCTCAAAATAACTACTGGATCCAGGGAGGGGTAAGATGCACGATATGGGCCGAACGTCCCTATTTTCACCACAGGAACGTCGGAGGGTATGGTTAGTGAGCTGTGAGAGTCCATGGTGGAGATAAGTCCATACTCAGAGGCAGAAGCTGAAGCAGGAGAATGGGGTGAGAGAGGCCAAGAGACAGAGATGAGTCAGAGTGGTGAAGAGTCACGGGTGTTGCCCCATCCTTCTGTGACAAGTTCATCTCTCTCTTCATCTCCCAGAACCAGAAGAGGCATGAAAAGGGTGAGGGAGAGGTTGGTTTCATGCAGGCATAGTCTCCTTTTTTTAAAAATAATTTTTATTAACTGGCCAATCACATCAAATTAAATCACATCACATAAATTCCAAATTACAAAGCCAAATTTTTAAATTTTGTTGGGGGAACCCATACTTCAAGATCCAAAGGGGGATTCAGATCATCTTCTTATTACTGCGTTAATGTCCAAATCAGTCCCAATCAGTCCAAACAAAATTCATAATTCTATTCATTCTTATCTTGGTGTTTCCACATCATATATTGTTCATATAATTTCTATTTTTCCTTTACGATCTCTTCTGTTAGTCTCCTTAAGCCGATAAGCAAAATAATAATCCTGTGTGGATTTCCCGTTCCTCCACTAAGTCCAGATGGTTTCCATATATCTCCTTCGTAGATAACATCGCTCTTTCCATCATAAATTTGGCATTTGTCGCTCTTAAGTCCCACCGAGACGTATGTAAACAACTCTCATTCTCTCTTTCTCCTCCCAGGCCCAAGAGCTCCAACAATGCCTCCCATAATGGCGACGGCATTTTTAACTGCGTCATTCCAAAACTCTTAGCTTTCCAGCTTCATCTTGAAACATTGCTTTGGTTCGAAAGTTTATCTCCACACAGCCTTAAATCCACAGCTTAAGTCCTTAGTTCCTGACTCATTTGGGGAGGGGATTCTTGTTAAATCACATAATTAAAAAGAAGGCAGGTTTTTCCCCCCCCTCCCCCCTCAAGTCATACCGTATCTTGACGTATCTTCTCATATTTTATTCTTCTCTTGTTATCAGAGATCTCTTCTGTCAGCAGTCTTTACTCCCCTTTTTCCTTGAAGCATGTGCAATTTATCTCGTCCAAATTGTTTCTTTTGAAGATGCTTGCAACTAGCAGCGCGAATCAGGGACGGCGTCCAGGAGTGCCGAAATCCCACAGGAGGGCTTTGTACCTAGTGCCCCCACCCCCACAAATTCGGGGGTGGTATAGGGCACAGCAGGCAAGGGCCGTCCCCCCCCCACAATCCTGGGGGGGTTAAGGAGGCTAATTAGCCCCATCATAGCCTCCAAATTACCTCGTGTGGGTCGGAGAGATGTTATTGTCAGCCATCTTCCGATGTGCCACCTAGTGGCCCCCCATGCAGGCATAGTCTCCTATTGCTTGGGGAAAACCCTGGAGAGGAGGGGGCTTTGATGGCTGTGGGGAGGCAGGGATTTTGGTCTCAGCAACTGATCCATGGGACAAGACTTACTAGGGATGAACTGCTGCAACACTCTGCCAAGTCTGTGCAGATTGTGTTCTTGCTAATAAAGAGTTAACTCCAAATTGAACAGTGTGATTTACTGCCGGCTGGCTCCTGACATATAGAATCATAAAGCTGGAAGGCAGGAAACTTTTGCCCAACATAGGGCTCAAACGTTTGGCCCTGAGATTAAGAGTCTCATGCTCTACCAATTTGGCTATCCCAGTGGACATTCCCTACCCTACATCAGTGTACACAAGTGCGTGCATGCACTCAATTTCAAAAGGTGCCAGTATCCTTGCTGCCCTCCCTGGCAACCGCACTGGCTGCAGAAGGAATCAAAGGTCTATTAAACAAGAACATTCCCCATAATCTTACCCTTGGATTAAACTTCTGCAGTCAGTGCTTTGAAGCCATTTAGATTTTATCATGGGCTAAACACATAATTCCAACCAATTAAGTGAAAAAGCTATGGAGGCGTTTGAACAGCTTTCAGGCAAAACACTTCAAACAGGGTGTGGGTGTGTGTGTGTGAAGAAACTACATGTCAGGGTTCCATAATATATTTTTGTCTTGTAAAGTGATGTAAAGGGCTATAGCCTAGAAGCCTGACACTGTTTTGGACTTTGCCTTGTTCCCAAATTTTCCATTCCCCTATCTGCCAGACAGAAAACAAAGTATAAATCCCTTCTGTCTCCACAAAGTATTTGAAAATTGAACAATCCTCAGAACCTTTTCCAGCATTTAGAAGTCTCTTATGTGATGCTGAATGTATACTTCTTTGACAGATAAGTTATACATCCTGTCAACTCATTGAATTAAAAGGCAAACTTACTTTAAAAACAATTGCAAAGGGGAGAGGTAGGAAGGGTTTAAAGGTCTTGTGTCAAAATATTTCAAGCTTCTCAGCTAGCTGTCTGTCAAAATGAAATGCTGCCAAGTGCAAATAAATTAAAATAAATTTACTTATATCGGCAAAAAAGGTAAGCACGCAGTAAGACTTCTGTAATATTGCACCACGATACAGGATCCTTTAAAAAAATAGAGGGTTATTTTAGGCTGTGATTCCCTACACCTTTACCTGGAAGTAAATCTCATTGACTTCATTGGAACTTAACTTCTGAATTGACATGCATAAACCTGTTAGTTGTTTGCACATGAGCCATTCTAAATCATTTTTGAACTATACAATCATGTGCAACGCAATGGGAAAATGAGATTCTTACTATAGTGGTTTCTGTCTCATGTGCAAACCTGATACTACTCATGTTCCTAATTAGCAAAAATCTCCTTCAGAGTGACCATTAATTAAAAAGCATTCCTGGATCATACGTACCAATATCCATATTCAACAAATGGCTTGGAAATTTAGTTTTGCTGGGTAGCATTACAAGAAAAATGTATGCCCAACCTGTTTTGAATTTGCTTACAAAATACACACATATGTCCACCGCATTTAAGGAAAAATCATTTCCAGTCCAAGCTTTTCATTTTGGTATGCAAAGCTATACATACTTTAACTGTTGTTAGTAAACTATTGACTATTAATTTTCCTCTTGGTCCATATCTGATGACATATTTTCTTTCTCCTCCCTCTCTAAGCCTCAGTTTTGCTTAGCATTTCATGCACAAGCTCACAAGCAAGACCTGAGTACAGCAGGGCTCACCCCATTTGGGATTCCCATCAACTCGAGCTGAGCTGAGTCTTCCGTGTTCAGAGTCTGCTCATAAAATACACTCCCATGCTCTTCGGATTTATAGCACTGTTTTGGTGAGCAAAAGGGACATTTTCCAGTTCTGGAAATACCACATTTGTTTGCTTATTTATTAAATTTCCATGCCGTCCTTCATCTGAGGATCACAGGGCAGTTTACAGTATAAAAAAATCTCATTGGTGGATCTCTGTATTAGCAATTTACCTTTATGCTAAGAAAAAGATCACATAGTAATAAGCTTGACTCTTTCACACTTAAATCGCTTTTCTCTATTTTTCTAAGGAGTAACTCTTTTTCAACCTAGATTTTTTTTGTTGCTACACTTCTCTCTCCCTCTCTCTCTCTCTCTCTCTCTCTCTCACGACCCCCCTGTATGCCATTTTTCATCTTCTATTTCTCGATTACTAGATCTGTCTGCTTGTTCAAACAACCTACAAAATTTTGTATGGGTTGGTGGGGGGGTTGTAGATTGCAGTGGGTGAATTATGTGGGTCACCTCTATTCATATGTGCTTGTTTACATTATTAATAAAAGAAAACAAATATATTTTTAAATACAGAACATCTACCAGTGTGCAGTGTTGATATGCCATGAATATGCAACCTTACAGTAAATCACAATGTCATGGACAATTAACTTTTAAAAACCAGCAAATATCCACTCATTTGGAGTTAAAACATCTTTGATCATAGTAAAACATTTGCTCAGTCATACAAAATACTCTCAAAATTCCTCTTCTAAGAACCGAGCTGTTGAACTGCAGAAAGTAGGTTATGCTGGCTAAAAAATTCTTTTATTTATTATTCATGCAGACTCTGTGCCATGTCCAAGACATTTCTGTAGTATGGGATTGCATGACTGAGCAAACTGATTATTTTTATGCTGTGGATTGATGTGATGTCCTTGTATGGGAAAGATTTCTCAAGAGGTCTCAGTTTATAGCTGAGCCCTGGAGAGAGAGAAGAGAGAAAAGGCGGCTGGGTGTTGGGAGGGGGAGAGAAAAAGCAATAAAGAGAAAGAGAATAGATGGCAAAATGGGATTTTCTGACTTGTCTCTAAGAAAAATTGTGCATCCTTGCTAATTCTTCAAAAAGGACTTATTCCTGATGTGAGCCATCAGTTTTTCATCTTCAGAATCCTAAATAGCTTGAGACCAAATGAAAGGAGGTGGGTCTTTGAGGAGAGGGCCTTTGAGATAGTGTTATTCTATTGAGGCTGGACCCTTAGGGCAAACGGGACTTCCCTCATCTCGCTCCCACCTCCTTTGATTCTTACTTAGAACCAGTCCAAGGGATGATGCTTGTTATATTGACCTTGAAGAAGTCATCAGGAAGGTGGAACAAAACCAGAATGAATTGGCTGTGCCCCTCATTGGCTTTGGCAGTCTACCTGCCTTCTTCCCCACCAGCTGCAAAGGGGCACCAGCCCCCACTAGTAGCAACCTAGTTATGCAGCAGTCTTTCCATGAAGGCTCACCTGGCACCATCTTTGTGGTCTTCTCAGTAGCATGTGAGGACCTTTCTAGTCACCCAACCCTTGTAAATAACCGATGAATTTATCAATCACTTATTAAATGCATGCTTTAGCTTTTGGAATGAGTTTTCTTTTTGTTGTATTTATATCTTTTTTTTAAATTTGATGTCATATTTTGCATTTATATAGTTCTTCAGTTATTTATAGTAAGCCATCCAGAAAATGCTATGTGATTGGACGACATACAAGTGATGTTAATAAATATAAGAACTATTTTTAATCTTTCCTTCTTCTTCAGAAACGTCTTCATTGGGTGATACCCAACATTTTATTTATTTAATCCCGGCAACAGCCTTGTGAGGCAGGTTGAGCTGAGAGGCAGTGACTGGTCACCCAGTGAATTTCATGGCTGAGAGGGGATTTGAACGCTGGTCTCTCAGGTCCTGGTACAACACTCTAACCACTACACCACACTAGCTCTCAAATTCTTAGTCATACTCTAAGCTCTTACTCATACTCTGCTCTGTGTACAACCATAAAAATCAATTAGCCTAAGGAACTGAAGTCTGTTGATTCCTCGGGGTCCCTTTCAACTCTTATGATCCTATACTCTGTGACTTAGTTGGATATCACCAATAGTGCAAATGCTGAATGCAAGGTGATTGTGAATGCAACCTTGAATATGGGCACTTGTCTTTCTGTGGAATGTATGCTTGGTTAATAAAACCTCCAGATGGCTAATCTAAAAACATAAAACAAAAACAAAGCTTGATAATGTACTTCCTACAAAGTGCAATGAGTAAAAATGATATGCTGATGAAGAAGATGGTGCTAGCGTAATTAGCAGGCTGTTTGAGCAAAATGAATATTATGTAACAGAGGAAGTAGCATTAAAATGGTACCAGAAGAGCAAAGATTAATTATAATTGCACACCAGTATGATACAAATGAAAGACAAATTAAAAACACCACACCACCATTTCCCCGAGTTTATTCTCTTTGCAATTAGAAATATTTTTATAAAAACAAACAAACCCTACATCGCCCATCACTCTGACAGAGCACCACAACCAGCTAGACAGATGAATGCAGTTGCTTGGCTTCACAGCATGCCACACAACTACTAATCCAGAGTGTTTCTGGATCAGTATAATTGACTTCAGTGGCAATATTCCAGAATAAGAAAATACATTGCAGCCAAAATGACACACCACACCATAGCGTATTGTTAGTTTGTAGCATTATTCATGGGTCAAGGCTATTTTCCAATGGTACAATAGTAATGGAAAATATTGCCCAAAGCATTTCAGTATGTTCAGCGGCAGCTTCAAGCTAAAAAAATAAACAAAGGTTGACCAATCAATTATATAAGGGATTTATTTGAATTTAGGGAGAAGCCTAGACTGATAGACTGGAATGCCAGAACATTATTGTATTAGAAGAAAGAAAAAGTCACCGTTTGCCTCTTCGTGTCTCAGTCAAGCAAATAAGATTAAGGCTTTTCATACCTGTATCCTATTTCCACTCTTGGCATGTGGTCAAGTAAGTACAAATGGAAACCAGGGTAGGGGGAAGTCTGGCAAGACTTGCTGAATGGGTGTGGGGAATCAAAGCAGCATCAGAGCAGCCAGAGAGTGACACTTGCCCAGTTCCCTCATGCCACTAGGGAACATATCTAGGAGCAAAGGATAATAGCTATGGCCTTTCCAGCAAGCAGTTGACTTGTCTGGAGGAAAGCGAACTGCAAAACATATGCTCAATATAAGTCCTTTGCCTGGATTCACAAGCCATGGAATCTCCCAAGGGGTTGTAGTCAGCTGAGTTCTCCTCAGAGTAGACCTGACTGACTCCAGCTACAGAAGCTGAGGCTGCTGAAGAGGCCAGAGATTATCTTGGCTGTCTCTTAGTGCATATCCGTGTAATTGAGCCTGAGCTTCCACAGTTTCCACGTTCTTACCCATGTATATTAATGCTCCTGCCATGCAGTTCTGCAGATGATTCATATTTGTGAGGGGACAATAGTCTTACACCTAGAAAGGTCCCATTGGCCTCTAAAGAAGACCCCACATTCTGAAGAGTGCCAGTGTGTGACTGAAATGAGAGTGAGGGGAAGGGCAGGATTTTCTTGGTGCCATCTCTGAAGCTAGAGGTCCATCATGACTTCTCAGGATCCCAGACCCTTATGAGGAAGAAGATTGGGACCTTATGCAGCAGTCCACTCTCACTGAGGACATGGAGGGGCCTGCCCAAAATGAAGCCGTAAGAGGCCCATCTCAGAGATACCTTACTTGAGCTCCCCATGACCAATCTTGAGGGCAGCCTAGATCCCTAATTCTTTCCCGTTGTCCCCAAGCCCTGGGAGCAATAGCAGCAGCAGAACAGAGGGGAAGGCCAAGGTTGCAGGACTCAGGAGAGCCACTTATTTGGTTACCAGACAGCTCTGTTGACAAGGTTCTACTCAGGAAGAAGGGTTTGCTTGGGAGGAAGGATCTGTTCAGGAGGGAGACAACCCTCCTGCAATTTATCACCCAGCTGTAGGCAATGGCCCAGCAGAAATGTCTTGCTGCTGTGATTCCTTCAATTCTGATAAGCTGCCTTTATTTTTCTTAATTGTTGCAATTTACCTTGATTTTTTTTTATGTGAAAGATGGCTAGCCAAACAACCTGTGATTCACATCCCATTATACTGGAGAACAATGTACATTGTCTCTGTTATAATGAGCACTGTTAGATTCTACTTCATATCCAGGGTTTAACACTACGGTGAAAGAGCTGACAATGGCAGCAGAACTAGACATTATGTCGCATTCTTCCTTATATTCCTGTCTTTAAACTCAAAATAACATGTCATGCTGTTTGTATTGATTTCTAAAAAAAGATGTAGAAATTATGGATTCCATACTCTAAGGTTAATGTGAGGGCCCTGGACATTTGGAGTGAGAACTGGTAGATCAGAGTGGGTGTTCAATCAATCCTCTGCACATTGATTCCCCACTGAAAATGTTCTCCTGGATGTTTCTAAAGGTTCCCCAGCTCTAAAACTAGAACAAATCCTCTGAGGGGTGCAACACAGGTGTAGAGAGTGCTATTGCACTCAGGTTCTGCTTGTGGGTTTCCCATGAAACATCTGGCTGGTCTTTGAGAGAGCAATAGGCTGGACTAAATAGTCCATTGGCCTGAGCCACCAGGACTCCTCTGTTAAAGCAGCCACATGGTATCTGATGGTGAGTGCAGAAAGAGTTAAGTGACTTTGCTTGAGACCCAGTCTCTTGCATTATCTCAGAAAAATAACAGCACTGCATTAGCTGCCCTTCCTTATTTGTATGGCAACAAATTTTTAATATGCCATTGCAAGGCCACACTCTGCCACCAAATTATAATGCAGAGTTTAATCTGACAATTCTGACATGGATTCAAATTTCTTCCTAAGATGTCAGGACATTCTGAAAAGAAAAAAAAAGTTGTTCCTTTGGGGAACAAGGTTTCTTTTCTCCTGCTCGCTAGAAGAACAAGTAAGCAAAAACTAGACTAGGATTGTACCGTTTCATCGTTGTGTCATCATTATTTCTGTCTCTGCCCCCGACCTCCCACTTTCCTGCAATACTACTATTAGATTCCCCAAACTCTCATTTGCTTTTAAATGAGCACACCTAGATTCCTTTGCACCTTCTTATAAGCGTAATGCGGTGCTCTCTGTCTTTCTTTCTTCCTACTGAAAAACCCACCTTTTCCAACAAACCTAATTCAACCCTTTAGTCCTTGCTCCCAACTAAAATAAAACCTATACCCGTGTAATTCCGTTGGCTCACACTTGGAACTAGGCCTGCTTTATTTTCTCCCCTACAAATGAAATGGGAATTGTAAGGTCATCTGGGCAGAGACCTGCCATGAACTTCATAAAATGACACAAATGTTGATGGTGGCAATTAAAGGATAGGAGCAAAACCAGCACCAAGAATGGGTCCCTTGCTGGGGTGTGGTCCCTCAGAAGATGCCCATCAATGCCAACCTTTGACCCTTGCCCTGAAGGTGGTATTGCAGTACATTAATTTTGCAATTGATGTTATGAACGCATAGGTTGGAAAGAACATTTTGCACTTACATACTCTTTTTAGAGTGATATCCCAGAAGGCATTAGGAGCTAGTATGGTGTGCCAGTTAGATTGTTGGACTAGGTCCTGGGAAACCAGGCTTCAAATCTCCACTCAGTCATGAGGGTCCCTGGGTGAACCTTGTGTCTGTCACCATCCCTAAACCATCCTGCCTCACAGAGTTGTTGTGAGAATGCAAACGAGGGGAGAAAGAATCACATACACCATCTTGAGTTCCGTGGAAGAAAGGTGAGTTATACATGTAACAATAAATAAATATTGTGGAACAAAAGATAAGAGACAACAAAGTGGTACCCTGAAAAAGTGGAGGGAATGCAAGAAGGTGGGTATTTGTGTCTGACTGATGAGGATTGCTGGCCTTAGGGAGTCCAGTGGATGGGGGCAGATACGGGCTATGACAGCAAAGTGTTTGGGAACAGCACTGCATGACAAAAAAATAATTTTTCCGTAGGAAGCAAGGTAAAATGATCAGGGCGGATTTTCCCATACAAATACAACACTTAGCTCACTGCTGCATTCCCGTCACTCTCTGTTTCTAAGTCTCAGCCCCAGTCATATAACAGGGCTGAGTTCTCCCAGTTCTCGACATTCTTTGCAGCAGGGAAGGTAGAAAAATACATTTAGAGATTGATTTTTGAGACTAAGATGAGGTGTGTGAAAACAGTAATTCACCTCATCATGCACTGAAAAATCAATCTCACCATGCAATGAAGCAATCAGATTATCAGTTAGCCACACGGCCAATTGAAATGTACATTGAACTCACTACATAGACTGGGCAAATATTCAGGTGGGTGATTTGGCCCACAATCATTTCATTAGAGGTATGATTAGCTGGGATTTGAGTTATATGAAGTGAGTGAACAGAGAGACCAATAGAACAGCACCGAAGCCAATTCATGCCATTGGTATACAATTAAAAACCCAACATGTGCATGCATGTTTATCTGTTGATGGCTGCACTATCAAGTGATGACTTGTCGGTGTGAATAAAGTTTCTATTGACAAAATATGGCAGACAGAAATTTAATACTGACTCGCAATACCTCAAAGCTTTTACGTAGCTCACACATTCCAACCATAGTCCTGTTCAGGAATCTAGTAACTGCTGTTAGCAAACACATGATGGGGCTCTCAAGAATGCACAGGGTTAGCCCCACCCCTAAACACAAACATCTCAGACATGACCCTTGGCTTACATGAGTCTATTGGGGACCAACAGACACACAGACGTCAGTTTGTGTGGCTCTCTCCCAGGTCAATCAGGGTCTCTGTCCCCATGAAGTGTATCCACCCACAGATGCATAGGGCCGCTTTCAGGCTGATAGCAATTCCACACAGGATGTGTATGTGTGGATATAGAATACATTGGATATTGGATATTGAATACATTGCCATTTGTGGGGTTAAGGCTAGTCCACTCTTTAATGAGAGCCCTTTCATGTGTCCATACTGATGAGTCAAAGAAGGACAAGTTATTGATTGAGCTGAATGTTGGAAGATTAAAGACAAATGCACACCTGCCTGAAGAACTAATGCTAGGTTTGATAGGAGAGGATATTAAGAAGACGGACCAAAGACTATATATGTATGCTACGACAGCAGCCAGAGTTCTGATAGCCCCACCCAAAGTGGAAAACACAGGAGATACCGACTGTAAAGGAACGGCAGACAAAGTTGGTCGAGTACGCGAAACTAGCAAAACTGACACATAGGATTCGCAGTCAGGAGGAAACAAAGTACCAAAAAGAATGGAGTAAATTTATGGTCCGTATAAGTGAGAACTGTAGAAATTTGAAGATGTTAGCAGGACTGAAATAAATCTTACGTCATGGTTTAGTCTTTTACTAATGAAACTGTGAATTAAAGATTGGAATAAGAAAACCTGCGGAAAGGAAGGAGGGAAGTCAATGGCTCTATGGAGCATAAAGTAAGATAGATGTAAAAAGACCTGATATATTTGTTTGTTGGTGTTGGTGTACCTAAAATGAAAACTTAATAAAAAACATATTAAAAAAAAAAGACAAATGCACACACTCCTTTGTGCAGCACATAGCTAAACTATGGAACTCGCTCCCACAGAAATCAGGGATCATCTTGTATGGCTTTAAAAGACAATTAGATAAATTCACGGATGGCTATGGATAGCTACTGGCCACGATGGCTGCCTCCACGGTTTTTGACACCAATGCTCTCCAGCTGCTGGCAACCACAGAAGGGAGAGTGCTCAGATCTTGCTTATGAGTTTCACACAGGCATCTGATCAACTGCGAGAACAGGATGCTGGACTAGATGGGCCTGTTCCACCAGGATTTTCTTATGCAACCATGAAGTTAACAGTTCCTTTCTAGTCCTTTATATTTATCATGAATGGGGAGCCTCAGGCCCAGGGCCTATATGCTGCTTACCAAGTCTCTCTATTGGGCTCTCAGGACTCTCCCAAGGTCACCTGTTCCTGCCCCTTCTTTGCACACTCCTTGAGTATTTTTGCCTGGCTGCAGAGTGTTATTGAACTCCCATAATGCCTGTTGTCAGCTTGGATGGAGGATAGGGAGGGGTGTGTAGAAACTAGCCTGCTGTAAAAAGTTTATATTCATTGTTCCATTCTGGATATACGCACTGCTGACATGTGGCCCCTGGTATGTTGCTCCAAAGGGAATGTGGCCCTCAGATTGAAAAACATTTCACACTCCAAAGCCAAATGTCTCTCAAGTTCCTCAGGTCTAGCTCATAAAAATCTGAATTAAATGAAATTAAGCTGATTTGCATTGCTTCCAAAGGTTTTAGATTCACAGCAAAAGCATTTGAAGTATCTCTCTGAAGTTTGCATTCAGAGACGTACTGCCATCCCTAACAGCCTCATAGGAGCATCTGTCAAGCTCTCTTAGTGGGATCTATAAGGAAAACTCTATGAAGAGATCCAGCTTAATCCAGGCATGATATCTACAGTAGCTGCAAAGGAAAGATAACAAGCAACTTATAGGAAAACAAAAAGGCAATAAAGTAAAACTAGGCAAAGACGGGGGGGTGGGAAGCAGAAATAATATGTGGGAACTCTTAAGAGAAACATTCATTTGTAATCCCTGAGTGAGTTTTAAATTAGCTGATTCATTACTCTAAACTTAAAAGACTGCTATATATTAGATTTCAGCTGGAGGGAATCTTAAACTCAGAATAATTTCTCAGTTATTCTAGATCTTGAAGAGAGAGCTGGTGGTGATGGTTTTAAGCAAGGGTACAATCCAGTATTTGTTTAAAAAAGCATCTCATGGAATCAAACGAATATTGCACCAAGGAGACATAAGGAAAATTACTGCTATATACCACAATGTTCCCGCTTGAAGAAATATGTTTGCATAATATATCAAAGGAAGCATGAGTATTTCTCATTCCAAGAGGAAATTAATATTTCATTTTGAATTGAATTTTTGCCATGAAATGGGAGGAGGGAATATTTGTTTTTACCTCTACTGTAACATCCTTTATATCATAATGTCAGTGGAAATGATATCAGGCACTTTGGGAATGAAGAACAATTCCAGCCATGAAAACATCCTTCTAAAAAATATGCCTCCTGTTTAGTAAAGTTTTCTGCTTTGCTGTTGAGGTAAAATGCTCACTTCAGTGACTGCAATACATACAACTGATACATTAAAACAATATGTGAATTTGTGATGTTTCTCCATACTATGACACTATGAAAAGTCTCCTGGAATGTTAGCTGTGCGTTATCATTCTGTCAGAATCTTCATTATTCTGTGATATGCTTTGTGTATTCATGCTTAAGATAGGAGGATTTGCATATAATGTTGAACCACGGTTTAAACCTTAAACTATGATTAAGCAATATGAGGATGAGTTGCAGTGAAGTTGGGCTTACAGACTCCCCTCTGCTCTGCTCCTCCAGGGTGGTCATGAGGAGTACCTATTTTATTTATCTACAGTTTAGCATTGGCTCCAGGCCCTAACTATGGTTCAGATGACATGCCAAGCTGTGATTAATCTAAAATGGAATCAAAAACTTCCAAACTCCTCCTTGTGGCCATTCCTGAGAAGATGTACGGTAAGTCTGTGGGTTCCCTAGGGTCATTTCTCATAACACTCAAGCGTGTGCAGAAACTTTGCCCGCCCCCCCCCCAATGTTGCCATACAACATTTCGCATCAGCCTCGGCAAGCCTGGGCAATGATCAGGAATGATGGGAGTTCTAGTTCAGCAACAGAGGAAAACCTAAAGGCAATTTATTTGTAAGAAATGGTCGTAGAATTCATCACCCCTAGGGTTGCCACCTTTGGTCAGGTAAAATAAAGGACAGGTTGGGAAAAATACAGGACAGGTTGGGGGGGGATAAGGGGGCTAAAATTACTTTACATGGTGCAGAAATGACTTCAAAGCAATTCCAGTCTTGCTCTTCAGCTGCCCACCCTTCCTCCTCACTGCCTGCACAAACTCTACACTGGATAAACCAGGCCCATGCAAAATGGAATTTTAAAAAGTATGACTCTAGAGGTGAAAGAATGGCTCATTAGGTGCTATTAAATTGAAGCGCTTGTCTACAGAAAGCAGCAGGTTTGTTTTGTTTCAAACGGTCTTGCCAAGAAACTCCTAAGAAATAAAGCACAGCTTATTGTCATTGCAACAGACTGTTCTTAAGTGTTTGCTGCTCTTTCAGAATGAGATGTTTTCCAAAAGGCAATGCACAAGCTCAAAAATAACATAAGGTGTTAGATTCTGATACTAATTGAAGGAGAATTTACATAAGGTGCCCTTCATGGTAGCTCTGTTGTGCTATTAATTCATGCAGTTCTATAAAACTGATTGTATGCAACTCCACTTAAAAACCCACAAGTAACTGACTGGATCAAACCAGGATGCAAACTGTTTCGTGAGAGAGTTTTATATCAGAAATCAAGCTTGGAGTACTTCAAACCACCCACCCTCCTAGAACGTTGTTCTGAAATCTTGCAGGTTGTAATAATTCAGGAGACACACAGGGGAAGCTGTGGCCATAACCATTAGAATAATCTAGGTCATAATTAATTCAGCATTTCGCTTAAATATTTATATAGTGAAAGGAAGACTTGCTAACAAAATCTCTACAGACCCTAAGAGAAGATGGGCCAGTGATAAAACTGTTGAAAGCTGCCATTTTAACAGCACCAGATTAGTTCAAATCCTGGCAGTAATTTGTCTGGTGGGATTTTCAACACACAGCCTTTCATAATGAATTTACTCTGTTTAATGTACTCCTTAAATTTTTCATTTAATAATGGAAGCAGTAGAGTTAGGGCTCTGTTGAATTCAGTCCCCTTTATTTAAAAAAGGTAGTATTTGCATAAAATAAATAAAACAACCCCATGATATTTGAAGTTGGATGCCATTTGCCCATCAACTTTGGAATCACCTTTCCCACCAGGGCCTCCAAAGTTTGAATGCTTATTTTCCAGTAGTTATATAAGTTTCTGACTTCACCACTGCAGGAGAGAGCAGTGTTGCTTTTTGCTGGAAGCTGCCTTCTGTTACATCCTCAGCTCAGCTAGGCCAGCTGGTTGGTTGGAAGGAAGCACTGAAAAGAGCCATATCTCAGTGGTAGAACATATATTTTATTACAGGATGGGCAATTTATGACCCTCCTGATGTTCCATCAACCCAACTAGCATGATTATGGGAATGGGAAGTAATAGGAAGATAAGAAAAGCTTGCTGTATCAGGCCAAAGGTTCATATAATCCAGCAACATCATGCATACGAGAAGAAGCCTGCAAGCAGGGCCAACAACATCTGGAGGGCCGCAGGTTGCACAACCTTACTTTGTTTATGCATCATTTCTCCTAAAATATCGCAAAGCAATTTCACAGTAAGAACATCAGCAATAAAAACAATGAAAACAATTGACAAAAACAATTTCAGATTTCAAATCCAATACATCCAGAAACTGGTGCAGCAACAAGTTTTTTTTTTTTTTTGAGGGGGTGGGTACCAATTTGTGAATGGGTAAAAACTTGTTTGCAAGGGAATCAGTGACAATTCTTCCTCACGTTGGGCTGCACACCCGGGAATACATCCCATTGAAAGCAATGCCGAGCAGTGGCATGACATTCATAAATATAGATGTTGCTTTTCTACACTGTATGGCAGGGGAAGAATTATAGTTCAGTTGTAGAGCATCTGCTTTGTATGCAGAAGATCCCAGGTTCAACCCCAGCATCTTCAGGCATGGCTGGAGAGCAACCACTGCCTGAAACCTTGCAGAGTCATTGCCACTCAATGTAGACATTATTGAGCTTGATGGGCCAATGGTCTAAAACAGTTTCCTACATTCCTTTGGATAAGCACCCCGATGTGGCAGTGTCAGGGAACAATATCTATGAACATTCATGAAACAGTGTGAAAGAGTGCAAGGTATGTTATTTTTCCTGCAGAGATCTTCACATATCCTGAAGCTGCAATTTTCGCAGCAAAATTGAATCTCATGAAAGATTCAGCTCAGAACGTTTTGACAGTCCTCTGTAATTCACCTGTGCATAGGCTATAACATCATGCATTAAACATTGCTCTTTTTCTTGACCTATGGGCAGCCAGCATAATGCAAATACTTGATACAGGTTGGAGACGTCAGAGGTTCATTAAGGAGCAGGGCTAGTGACTTGATATCATGGGCTCCATATAGATAACAACGATTTTACAGACAGAAATTGCTTTTAATGGTTTCTGGTATCCAAAATGGAAGCTAATTGAGTTGAAAAAGTTCCAAAATATTTTGAACATCTGTTTAGAAATGTACCCGCAGGATATGACTCATGCTGCAATAAATGGGGATACTTCAGTTAAGAAAATTATAGCTTTTAAGTGGCAGCAAATGTCATCCTCTCCCATTGCAACTCATACATTTCCCAAAGAGTGAAGAACAGATGCAGACAATTTATAAGGCTTTTAATGAAAATTCTAGCGCAGATCACTGGAGTGATATTGTGCTCATCAGTCATTACTAAGGCTTACTAGGAATTTTATTTATTTGTATCTTCTCATAAACATGGCAAATGCAGTAATTAATTGGGGTAGCTTTTAGGCATCACAAAATTTGCATGCTTCCTGTCTTTTAAAAAAAGATGGTTGAATTGTGCTTCATAAAAGTTTGAGACACAGCCCAGCCCAAACCAACCTTATGTTTCCCTTGATTTCAATGGGATGTACTGAAGTATATGCCTAATGCTTTAAAATAGTAGGTATTGGCTTTGCCCATGTTTAGCTGAATTCTGACACAGAGTAGTTACTGCATGAGTGCTGAGTTGTTCCACATATTTTCTTAGGGGTTAGCTATGGCTGATAGACTAGCCAAGGTCCATTCATCAGGTCCTCCTCAGTCATTATAAAACTCTCAACATGTAGATTTGCTGCAACATTCTCCAATTGTGACCACTGGAAGGGGTGGTTGCCTCCCTGTTCTTAAAAAGCTTCCTGTGGTCAAAACCTCACTTTCAAGCCCCCTTCAGACCCTTGTTGCATAATCCTGAAACATTGGGGTGGAGGGAACAGGACTAGCACATCTTGTCTCACATCTCCAAATGCTGAAAAAAAGAAGAAGTGCCTGAACAGGGCTAACGTCTACCTAGAAGAGATGAATGACTAACTTGGGCTGGTTTTGTAATACATGAATTGACTAGCTCAAGGTCACCAAGTGAGCTTCATAGACGAGTGGGGATTTGAACCCTGGTCTTCTAGGTTCTAGCCGGCATGTGAACTACTTTTCTAATTCACCACTTGATAATTTGCCAGCGTAGCATGAATGGGCCTCATAACAAGAATGCAATGTGTCTCAGTGTCTGTTATGAAAGTCCTTAGTTCTTGTCCATGTACAGTGGTACCTCGGGTTACAGACGCTTTATGTTACAGACGCTTCAGTTTACAGACTCTGCTAACCCAGAAATAGTACCTCAGGTTAAGAATTTTGCTTCAGGATGAGAACAGAAATCATGCAGCTGTGGTGCGGCGGCAGCGGGAGGCTCCATTAGCTAAAGTGGTGCTTCAGGTTAAGAACAGTTTCAGGTTAAGAACGGACCTCTGGAACGAATTAAGTTCTTAACCCAAGGTACCACTGTACAAGGATTCTCATACGTCAGGCAATACTGACTGGCAAGAAACCAGTCCAGCGTTCTCTTAGCTTCGGTTGGAACCCCTTTCATATGGTAACCTAAGTTGTCCTTTTGAACAGGGCAGTTTTCTTTCCTCAACATGTACCACAAATAGTTCAGTGATGACTATTTGAATGCTAGCAGCAAAATTAAAAGAAGTCTCTGACCTGAAGAGCTTTTGCCCTATGAATGGTAAGGAAATTGGCTGGGCAAGCTTCTACAAAGGTGTTAGCTACTGTAGGGGAGAACTGGCCAAGTGAGTGTTAACACTTGCATGCATCCTAACCTTTTTCTATCTCAGAAGAAAAACTCTCTTAAATTAATTATTTTCAATTAAATTTCAACATGTTGCTTCCCTAACGTAACAATAAAATCTTATTTAGATCCAGTCCTTGCATCTACTAACTAATGTCAACTCTGCCCTTGTTCTAAACTACAGACTTGTCATTCTGACATGTTTCTTTTTTGTTTATATGTGCTCTCTCTCTTTTGGTAAGTTTCTTCTGAATCTACTCCCCAAGGTGGCAAAAAAGGAGGTCTCGATATGGACAATTCATTAGTAAATAGCGAAAAGAGAAAGTAACATGGATAGTTCACGACTTCCTGTCAAAACACATGCTATGTATAAATAAGATGACAGGTTTGATCCCAAGGAGAAATAAAAAGGGACTGTTTAATCACAAACCAGACATGGACAAAGACAGCTGGCTGCCCTGTTGCCAGGCTGGGTGCACTGGACTGGACCACTGCTCTGATTCAGTATAAAACATCACCAAAATATGCCTGGAAATCAACAGGTGAATCTCTGCTGGATCTCTGCTGAAAGAGTATTCCACCACATGGGACTGGTGATGCTAAATGCTAAACTTTTAGCTGAAGCCAGACAGGCATCTGTGATGCAGGGGACAGCAAATTAATTTGAATTTTAATTAAGGGATTTCCTACCTATTTCCCATAAGCTGAGCACTGCCTAAACTGTTATAATGATAAGCATTTAACAGGTAGGCTGTCCACTATTTTTAGAAAGGTGCTGAGTAATGATATGTTTGCTGGATTTTTTTTCAAAAGGGAGAAGCAGATTTTTTTAAAGCAATCAGTTTATGAATATGTATATGAATATTGTATGTATTATTTTTTAGTTATTGTTCCATCTAGCTCAGTACTCTAAGTTTCACAAGGTCATGGGAAGGGGTCTTTATAAGTCCCACTACCCAAATTTCTTATTAACTTAAGACACCCAAGATTGAGACACCCAAGCCTGTTTGGTTTGTTACTGAGGTTTGCCCCCTGCTCCGCAAATCTCTGTCAGACTTCAGACTCCCAAACAAACAATGCAAAGTACCAGGCTGCTGAAAGAAGCAATATGAAAACATAAAACATGCGTTGGCAGCTGAAAATAAATAATCTGGAAAATGAGCTGGAGTCCATTGAGCTGAAGGAGAAGCACACTTTGAATTCAGTGAAAACTGAACAGAGAAAAGGTTTTCATTAGTACCAGCTAGATGAATTCTCAAAAGAAATGGCAGTTTGGACTGACTTTTCTTTATGAGACATATTCATGTTGACCCCCCCCCCAAGTAAAAATAGTTTCCTTTCTCTGCTGATACTTTAGTCAATGGTGAGTCTCTTTTTTGAGATGTTAAGAGATCAGAAGACTTTGAGGTGGGGGTTGTTGCAAATTTGCACATCTAGCTTTGCATTTTCCATAGAAGCAAATCTTTCCTTTGGTTCTCCTTCATTTTTCAATGTGTTATATTTTATTTTCACTGAATAAATATTTCCTTGACTCCCCCCCCCCGACAATAGAGATTTATTGGTTTGTGTGTCCAAAATATTCCTATCTAGGTGGTTTGAGATGATAATACATTGGTACCTCTGGTTATGAACTTAATTTGTTCCGCACGTCCATTCTTAAGCTGAAACCATTCTTATTCTGCAGCACACTTTCGCTAATGGGGACTCCTGCGGCAAGCGTGCCTCTGGAGCATGATTTCCGTTTGCATGCTGGGGCAAAGTTCACAACCAGGAGCAGCTACTTCCGGGTTAGCGGAGCTCATAACCTGAAGCGTTTGTAACCAGAAGCGTTTGTAACTACAGGTACCACTGTAGATTATTTGGAGCCATTTCAATCTGGTTTCCATGTTGTTTATGGGATAAAGACTCCTTTGGCTGCTCTGACAAACAACCTGAACCACAGCCAAACAGGAGGTGTGTTCCTGCAGATTCTCCAGGATCTCTTTTTGCTACCATCATTCATGGTGTCCTCCAGGACTTCCTGTGTAGATTGGGACCCTGCTTAGCAGTAGTTCCACTCCTACTTTGTGCAACGGTTGCTTTAGGGAAAGTGTCACATGGAGTCCTGTAGCAATCCATCTTGTTTCCCATACTTTTAAACATCTACATGATTCTATGATTTTGGTAGCATCATTTGACTGATAATACATTTCTCCATTTGCTCTGTAACAGGTATCAAGTCCTTCTCAATGTGAATGTCTACCAGAATTACCTGGCTTGTAAGCAGAAACTGAATACAGACAAGACAAAAGTGAAAATGGGTGAGTGAATATAGATATAGGAGATACTTACTCTCAGTCAGGCATTCTGGAAGTGCTCCGGATATGGTATTGTAACTATCCAGGGGATGGTTATGACTAAGAATGTTTTCTTTCAGCTTGGACTGATTGCCAACTTCATCCATTTCTGGAGGCAAAGAATTTATCTTCTTCTGTGCATTCTGTGGTAACTTCCTGGATCCACAGTTGTAACGTGGCTTATGTGAACCTGACATTGAAGAAAATTTGAGAACTCAGTCTGGTCCAGAATGCAACAGCTCAACTCTTAGTTGGAAATAGTTGCCCACTACATATAACAACAATTTTTAACGGTCCTCACTTTTTTACCTGGGATAAAATCAAGGTATGCTTAAAAATAAAATTTTTAATTTTAATTTTTAATTTAAGAATGCCTTATGGAATTTTCTCCTTTGTGGGAAATGCCTTTTCACTAGGGAATTAAGACATTCTAGAGAGTCACTTATTCAGCTACTACTGCAACCAACTTTAATATTTCTATTGATAGGAAGAGGTCCTTTTCAGTTATCTGAGTGGTGTTCTAGACTTTCTCCCCAATATGGGATTCAGCAGGTCTGTTCACGTGACCTTTTCAAAACACTCCGGAAAGCCTTTCTTTGTTCCCAAACTTTTTGTCACGATGAGAAGAATTGCCTTTAACACATCACCATTTTAGTAATAATGAAGAAACTGTTTGATTAATGAACATTTAAGAAATTTTAGGAATGCTAATTGCAGCCACTAATTTGCATTTGTCTGGTCTTGTTATATTCTCTATCATGCCACAAACTGTGATTCTTTGTACCAACATCCAAACTATAGTATGGGGAGCACTTAAAAACAACTGGTGTGACTATGACTAGACATTCATATGGATCCTCATTCATATGGATTCATATGGATACTCATTTAAATGTGGACTGACACGAGGGGAATGTAGTTCACCATTTGCCTACAAGTCATGTGAATGGTCCATCACCTTTCAAGTCACACCTGGTCTCAGAAAGATGTGTGTGCAAAAGAATTAACGCACACAGGCCATGAAAAGTAGACTATTGTTATAAGGTGATTTCCTTCTTTGATGTTATCTTTACTGATATCTTACTTTTCTCCCTCTGAGGTTACCACCTGTGATTTTTTTCTGTTTGAAATGTTCAAATTCTTTTATTCCAGAGCAAGGCACATGGAAGTTCAAGTATGGATCCTATTGTTTGGGGAAAGACAGAACAGTATCTCAGCCCAGTCAGTTGCAACAACTGACAAGACTGCAGCGATGTATCAGTTTAGACAGTAAGGCAGACAATGTAGCCTAATTTAAACAGCCTGTCTGGTCAAACTGGAAATGAAGCACTGACGAAGCTCAAACTGTAAAGTTACCCAACTGTCTGTTCCAACTTTAGCTACATAGTATGTGACAGACCAGATCAATGCAACGGTCCATCAAACCTGTTATTCTGCATCTTTCCTATGGTGCGGTAAGTTACAGGAAAAAAGATGAAAAATCCATAATGTACCCTACTTACATATCTTGCATTTGCTTCTTCTCAAGCTCCACCTAATTATAAATAGCATATGCAGTGGTACCTCAGGCTAAGTATTTAATTCGTTCCGGAGGTCCGTTCTTAACCTGAAACTGTTCTTAACCTAAAGCACCACTTTAGCTAATGGGGCCTCCTGCTACCACCGTGCTGCTGGAGCATGATTTCTGTTCTCATCCTGAAGCAAAGTTCTTAACCTGAAGCACTATTTCTGGGTTAGTGGAGTCTGTAACCTGAAGCGCATGTAACCCGAAGCATATGTAACCCGAGGTACCACTGTATAGGATAAAGTTGGTTTCAGTGAAATTCATGTACTATGTGAAAGGGAACCTAAATTTTCAACACTGTGTGAAAAATGTAGGGACAGCTGCATTCTCTCTGTGCCTTGCCTGCACTGTGTGGGGTCACTCTGTCAGACAATTCATTCATTCTGAATTTGGTTTAACTAGCAGAATTGCTAAAATTAATTAGGAAACTGAAGCTTCTATGGTTTGCTGTGGCTTGAATCGTTTTCCTCCTACAGTGTACCCATGAACAACACTGCAAGCAAGCAAGCAAAGTTTTCATGAGATGATTGTATATGTGGCTGTGTCAAGATTCCTTTGGTGCAGTGTTTTGCTGATGTTGTGCAACAGTAAAACACTGCAGGAAAAGGCTTTCGATACACCCTTTGTACTATTACATTGGAAGAGAACGTTGTTTTTATAAAGACCCTTATTGTGGAACACACACCTTCACCTCAGTACTTCCAGTGTAGCACTAAAGGTAGTTGTTATCTATATGCTTCAAACAATAATACTAGGCTGTGTACATACCAAACATTTAAAGCACATTGGAGTCACAGGAAAAAATTATGTGAAGGCTGCGAATCTAGAATCTTATTAGGGTCCGAAATAAGTCACAGCAAGACTTAGATTCTCACGCACCCTTCCCCTTTCTCAAGAGGCTGTGAGGAAAGCTTTTCACTTTCAGTTTAGATTAACTATAGATTGCTGTGTCACTGAAACCAACAAACTATGGTTTATCTGAACTGCATTTTATTTGAAACAAGCAAATATAAAACTTTAATTAATGAAGCTGGTTGTTTTGTTTTGTTTTGTTTAAACATGGTTAACTTTGCCACAGTTTAAGATCTGGACAATATAGTGAATTGTGTTTAATAGACATTTAAGCAAAACCTAGTTGCCACCTCCTTGTAGTCAGACCAGAGAAAGAGACCACAAGAGCATAATTATTGTTGCAACTTGTTCTCGTTATGGTTCATCTTGACTTACAAATGTAGCCACTATCTTTTACATAAAAAGGTAAACAACTCAAAAGCAGTTTCTGATCATCCCGACTTATTTCTGAGTAGATACATAGAGAATCCCACCTTGAATAATATAACCAACTTCCAAATGTCTGGAAGAGGACTTCCTCATAGGCCTGACTTTCAGAATTTATTTTAGAAATGAAGCTCTGCATTGATGACATTTAAAATGACATCATTAGTTCAAGGCAGCTCTGACCTGTTGTGTGAAAGTAATCTTAGAAAAAGTTGCAGGCCAGAATATTTCTGAACTGAAATTTTGCCTAAACCACAAGGCAACATACTGTAAATCCTATTTGAAATGCTCCCAATATTGAATAATACACGCTTTGCAGAACATCTAAAGGCTTATTTCAGATTTATTGAGTAAAATGTCAAACCACCCATAGACTTGGACAGGGCTGAAATGTCAGATGTGTTCTTATTACAAAGTGGATGATTTATTATGAATCATTTATCATTTATTATGATGTATATGAACAGAGATTCAAAATCTGGGTATTCTTAAAAGCATAATTAAACTGGTAGCATTGGTAAATACATATCGACAATTTCTATTTTAAGAATGAGTTGCTTACTTGCAGCACATCTAAGATTAGTTAATAATCCTATTTTGTCCCTGATAGTAACCATGTCGTTTTCCATTTCCGTTTAAATATTTGGAATGAGTTGTGGGTTTGGAATGAAGCTGGAAAGTTCCAGATGGGCCCTTATTTACAGACACAAACTCTTGTTAATTGAAAAGTCAATCTTCTTTGGTCCTAATCCAGTGAAGTGTGATCTGCATGCACAATCAAGGGTTTCTGTGAGGATGTGGAATGAGGTAATGTAGGGCTGAAAAAGTCCTCTGAAACTAGTAATGGTGTATAGGGGACCCAGATCACATTTCTCTATTCATGTGCATCTATTGCCCCTACAAGGGGCAGGAATGTGTTGGTTCTTGCCAAGTCTGATTCAGGATGGGTAAAGGGATGTTTATGGTTCCCATGTATCACAGGTGTGGTTTTTATTATTTTATTATACACTAACGCACACACGGCTTTTAAACTGAGTATTAATCACCCACCAGAGTTTTTGTTGTAGCCACTGAGGCACCTCGCTAGGCTACAGCATACCGATACAGGCCAGAGACAGTAGTAAAGATGGGGAGATGTTCACGTTAGAACCCTGCAAGTGCACAGTTGTTGACCAAATGGCCACCCCAGTGTGGATTTGGGCTGTTGGCATCATCAGGGGCAACGATCCAGTCCATGCCATGAAGATGCTGGGAGTGGCTGTGTAAATACCCTGGTTGTCAGGCTGCAGGGAATCCGATCCCTCCCATGGTGGGCAGCCAATAATTAGGTAAACAAGAAGAGTTTTTACCAAGTCTTTTATTCACTATTCACAGAGAGAGGCTTAGAAAAGGTGCCCCTATTGCAGTAATGGCGTTTCTCTGAGTAAAGCCCCCTCCCCTTTGTCTTTCCTATTATACATCATCCCTGTGTTGGCTGAACTGTGCTTTCTGCCTCTGAGCTTTCTGTTCTCCTACTTTCAATGCCCAGCGAGTTCTGAAAAGGGTGTGTGTGTGTCTGGAAAGTTGTCTAAAGACACTTAGTCTGTCAGCTGTCTCTCCCCTGGTGCTTCTTCTTCCTGCTCCTCTCCCAATATTTCCCAGCTTCTCACCTCTGCAGCCTCTGAGTTGCGATGTTCCACAAACCCCTGTTGTAAATCTATACTGTCTCCCTCCTCTCTGACAGGTTCAGGCTGAGGAGCTGTTATCCATCATTCCTCCCCCTCCTCTGCCCAGTCCCTGACACACTGGTGCAGATACTTCCTCCTCCTCCTCCTCCTCCTCCTCCTCCTCCTCCTCCTCTTCTAATTTATATACTACCCTATACCTGTAGATCTCAGGGCAGTACACAACATAAATCACAATCTAAAAAACCAGGGCTGTCTTTAGCAGATGCGTCACTGGGGTACAAATATCCACCCAGCGCCCCCAAATTACCATGGATGGGGGGGGAGAGAAGCTGCGCACTGCCAGCCATGGGGGGTGGGTGGGTTTGCAACTCTCCCCCATGCTGCTGAAGGAGAGCGATCCTCCCAGAGTCTTGAGAAGGAAGCTACATGCCCGCCAGTCATATAGTTGGCGGGGCGCAGCTTGCACCCTTAGCCTCTGCAGGGATCACTCTCCTCCTGCAGAGTCTTGAGAAGGAAGCTACATGCCCGCCAGTCATATAGTTGGCGGGGCGCAGCTTCCACCCTTAGCCTCTGCAGGGATTGCTCTCCTCCTGCAGAGGCTTGGGAAGGAAGCTGCATGCCCGCCAGCCATATGGTTGGCAGGGCGCAGCTGGCGAGCGTGCAGGGAAAGGGGAGGCCGCCGACAAAGCCACACAGCTCCTGTACTTTCTGGGGTGCCCCTGAGAGGCCGACGCCTTGGCACAATGCACCGCTAAGCCCTATGGGAAAGTCAGCTCTGTAAAAAACACAAAATACATAATAAAAACAAAAACAAAGACAACCCAATAATTCCCCCTGCTGGCATCAGTCCAGTCAGTAACAGGCAAGCATCAGGATGACCATCTGATTAGAAACTATGCACATGGCTTCAGCTTTTACCTCAACTAATGCATCCAAGCACAGAAAGGCGAAGGCATGAAGGCCTCTGCTCCTCTTTCAACCCTCTCTAACCACTTCAACCTAGCAGAGCACCTCTCCAGCCACCACTGACAAGAACTCCATTGTATTTGACTAATAGGGAAGTTTTAAGTTTGAAGGTTCATTCTGTTTTTAGACCTTTGTTGGGAACCACCCAGAGTGGCTGTGGAAACCCGGTCAGATGGGTGGGGTTCCGTTTAAAAGGCATATAACATGACACATAAATATCCCTCCACCAAATAGCATAGGAAACCTGTTTTATACTGAATCAAACTATTGGTCAAGCAAGGAGTAAATCCCATGGCAATTCACTGACATTTACTAAGCCAGGCACCCCCAAACTTGGCCCTCCAGCTTTTTTGGGACTACAATTCACATCATCCATGACCACTGGTCCTGTTAGCTAGGGATGGTGGGAACAGCTGGAGGGCCGAGTTTGGGGATGCCTGTACTAGGCTATTGTATATAACCACTTTCTTAAAAATGATTTCAGTACAGACACCCCAAACTTCTTCCTTCCCTTTCCCTTTCTTTCACCTCTTTAATTCCCTCCAAACAATGGTCCCTTCCAAGTCTGCAATTCTATGATTCTATGAAAAAGAAGATAAATATCAAAAGCTCCATAAAAGGAGGAATCACATGCCTCACATCCAAAGTATCTCTGAGGGATCAATTAGTGTGGCCCCAAACAGGAAGCACAAAGGAAGGATCTCATTGAAGAAGCACTTTCTGTTGCAAGAACTTTATGTCAGGAATTGAATATTTTCAGCAACTATTTGTCACAAAGTAGCCTAAAGGCACAGTGAAAGCTGAAACCCTATGGTCCCTGTCCCAGGGCTCACAGAATGCACTGGATCTCCCTCTCTGAGGATAGAGATCCACCCTTGGAGAGGAGGATCCAAAGTGAAATATATCATCTACAAGGTTGTGGAAAGGTCCACAGAAGGTTATTTTCTGATGTTAGAACTCCAGAGAGAGTAAAGAAGATGCGTTGATTTCAGTGGGAGGTGAATTGTTTTGAGAAAGGAAACCAAAAGAAAAACATACCCACCACACCATCCACTCTATTAGCATGAGCCTGGCAAGGCATAGGAAAAGATGACTCAAATGCCTTTGCTTCTCCGTTGCCTGCCATTTTGGATTGCTCTGTAACTGTGTTAGTTGCCACAGAGTGGTAAGTAATATTATCACAATTATCCTGTGAACCGCCCTGAGACCTGCGGATATAGGGTGGTATACACATGTAATTGAAGACAGGAGTGCCTGGCGTGCTCTGGTCCATGGGGTCACGAAGAGTCAGACATGACTAAACGACTAACAACAACACACATGTAATTATTATTATTATTATTATTATTATTATTCAGGATGTAAACTCACAGGGACTGGTTATATGTGTAACTTAAAGAAGAAAAGTTAAATGCTGCTGGGAAACAAAACAGTATTCTGACCTAAACTGTATTTTACTTTGCTATGAAAAGTTAGCATGCTAATTCTGCAAAATTTAGAGTTATTATCCCAAATATCATACTATTTCTCAGATATGCAGGAGGGATCCTACTATTTGGAAGAAACGAAAATTGAACTGTTTACTTTTCATTTGTAGCATTAACATTTATATTGAAATGAACAAGCAATATACAGTTATTTGGAAAGAATTGGAATTTTTTATGTTGTTCAGAATTATTCTGGTTCCTATTTGCTAAAAGATTATTTGTGCTGATTTCATTAAAATGGAAATATTTTATAGCACTAAGAAGAAGATTAAATTTCAGAGCTGTCCACACACCCATAAAATATTAATAGAAAGGTATTGCTGAATATGCAAACACACAAGAATATAGATATATCTATTTTTAACAATAGTTTGTCAAATCTCACTTCTGTCATGGGTTATTGGATGGCTGCTCACACACCAGTGTTTTGGCTTACTGGTCTGATGATAGCTCATGTGGTGATGAACACTGCAATTCTATCTGCTGTGCCTATTTGCAATGTTTATATTGCTTTGCTTTATATTTCTGTTTCATTACAGTATTGGAATGTTGCATTTTGTGTGTTCTTCTAAAGTTGTTTTGAGTAGTGTGGAAACACTAAAAGGGTGGGATACAAATGTCTTGATGAATGAAGGGATTCTGTTCTGTCTGAGCTTTCTATCAATAAAGTGGGGGGGGTCATGCAATTATCATTATTTGTTTATTGTTTGCTAAAAATATTATAAACTACTGAACATCCAAACGCCACCACCCCCTCTCAAAGCAATGTATAAGAAAGCAGACTAAGAGCCATACCGTGCCAAAACCCAAAATAAAATAGCATAAAATGTAGATCAAACTTTGCAGTGACCCGTAAGATAGAACAAAATGCAAGAGTAATTCCAGGGATCCTTGGGTGAAAAGTGTTTTGCATGTGCTGAAAATACAAGATTGTTGAGGCATGGCTTGTTTAGGAGCAATAGGGTCCCACATGGCAGTGGTAGTCTATTTTAGATACATAAGTGGCAGTGTCTATTTTATATACATAAGGTTCCAGATTCAATTCCCAGCCTCTCCATCTGGGGTTGGGAGGGAATCCATATCTTAAATACTGGACAGTTGATGCCAGTCAGTGTCAGCGATACTGAGGTAGATGATCTACTGGTCTGACTCATCAGCATCCCAAGTTCCTGTGCTGTCCCACTTTACCCTGGATATTTATGACCTGAAAGTTCTCTTCCTCTGGTATACAGCCATGACCGAGAGTAAATTTACACTTTGTACGGCACTGAGTCCATGTATAGTCTTCAGAGCATTGCTTATTCCGGGAGCTGATGGGTTTGTGTTTCTGTTTTATGACTGCAGATTGAGCTAGAGGATTTTGGTCCCTTCAACTCATTGAACCTCTCTCTTTGTGTCTTGCATGCTCCTGAGTCCAAATTGTTCAGATTGCTGTCTGCAAAAGTTCCTCTTTTCTCCCTTGAAATATTATTTCATAAAATTGTACGGCAAGGGACGTTATGTGACTGACACCTATTCAAGGCAGCTTGCAAGGTGTCACATAAAAAAAGTCTAAGCTTCCTGTTCCATTACTAGGCAACTCATCATTTTTATCTGGCTTATTTATTATCTTGGTTTTCCACGGCTTTTCTCAAATCTCTACTGAGGGTAACAGAAGATGCTATTGAACCATGCAGTCAAACCAATTCAGACAAAAGCATCAGCTTTAATGAATTAAGAATTGTAAATATTCTTTGGGTGTCCCAACCCAACAGTGATGTTTAATGCATGCTATTTACTAAGTGCATCTTTGTCCTAGCGAAGACAGACGTGAGTCTGTTATTAACTGTTTATCGCAGTACCGTTTTTTCTCATGCTTATTAGGACCACCCCCTGATTTCATTTTTTGCATGTGTTTTTAAAAAGCCACTCACTATATCAGCCATTGTCCTCAGCTTTTAAATTGAAGTGCTTGTTCCCTGATTTAATTATTTTATCCCAGATGCCAGAGCCACATTAAGGAGTGTAGAATGCCTTTTTGCCCTTAGACACAAAGCCATTTCTGCTAGAGATGAACAAGAGGAAAAAAGACTGCTCAGCAGGGGATGCTGAAATATATCGCATCTCCAATAAGCATTCAGAATTAGTTTGGTCTCCAATGTTTCATACCCATGCAATAAAGATAGGCAGCACTGTATATAGAGCAGGGTTGGGGAACCTCAGGTCCAGGGGTCAAAGCAGTCCTCTAGGCATCTCTACCAGGCCACAGCCACTCTTCCCAGGCCTCACTCTGCACCAGCCCTACTCCACAGCCTCCTTAAGTGCTTTTGCCTGGAGGAATTGTGTCCTTGAAATGTGATGCTTGCCTGGATATGGAGATTGTGGATGTGGGTCATGTGGCCAGCATGACTAAGCTGCTTCTGGCGAACCAGAGCAGCGCATGGAAACGCCATTTACCTTCCTGGCGGAGCGGTACCTATTTAGCTACTTGCACTTTGACGTGCTTTCAAACTTCTAGGTTGGCAGGAGCAGGGACCAAGCAACGGGAGCTCACCCCATCGCGGGGATTCGAACCACTGACCTTCTGATCAGCAAGTTTAACCCTATGGTTTAACCCTGCGGCTCTGTGGTTTAACCCACAGCGCCACCCGTGTCCCTTGATATCAGAAAACTCTTGCCATAAGCATCTGTAAAAACAAGATGCTGGTCTGAATGTGGTCTTGACCTAGTAGGCCAAGTAGGGTGAACCAGAGCAGAGCAAGGAAATGCCATTTACTTTCCCGCCAGAGCGATACCTATTTATCTACTTGCACTTTGACGTGCTCTCAAACTGCTAGGTTGGCAGGAGCAGGGACCGAGTAATGGGAGCTCACCCTGTCGCGGGGATCTGAACCGTCGACCTTCTGATCGGCAAGTCCTAGGCTCTGTGGTTTAACCCACAGCGCCACCCGCATCCCTCTTGGCTAGTATGTACCTACCATCAATGGAAATGATACGAGTCATTTCCATTATTCTCCCCTCTTTTGTCTCCGCTACTAGCATGCGACCCCCTGGAAGCTTGTTTGCGAGGGAGGCCCTCAGGCTAAAAAGGTTTCTCCACCCTACTATAGAATTTCCTAGGGCAAACGTTATTCACATGAACAAATGGTGTTCTGTTTTGGGGTTCACTCCTCTGAGCACTTCCAAGGCAAAATATGTCATTTTTACATCACCTGTTTTCTATTCACTTTTAATATATTGTCCCTTTTCTTCTTTCAATCAAAAGAAGAAGTGTCTAAAGTTCGAAGAACAAGTGTGAAAAGTTGTGAAAAGTGACAGACATCTTGTTGAAATGTAGAAAGGGGAGCTTGGAGCTTCTGGAGGGGTTCAAAGATAGCCCCTCACAGAAAGCCCTATCAGTAAGAAAGTCTTGAGGTTACCAATGCATGAATCAACATGGCCAGGGTTCATGCTCATTTTATTGTTCCTCATCTAGATAATGGCTCTGATCATGCCCAGTCTCTCTGGACTCAGATGTTATGGAGAAATAGAGCTCCAAATTAATCATGACCACCTCCGATGGCATCATATAGTCTGGAATCTCTGGATTTAATGTCTCTCTGTTTCCCTCTCTTTGGCCTATGATGCCATTTTGTCCAGACAACACCCACCTGCCCTACAGATGACAACATGTTTGATGTCAGGTGTAGTGCAGGTAAGGGCGGGGCTTGGACAAAAGGGACTTTGCAGACATGGCCAATCAAATCCACAGTGCCTACAAAGCCCCTTTCAAAGCACAGGGCAAGATAGCGGACCCTCTCAACATGCTATTTCCCACAGTGTTTTGACCTAGCAGCAAGGACCCCAAAACCTAAAAGATTAGCAAGTCCAACCAGTGAGGACTCACAGAAGCAGGATAAATTTCAAAAGTTATAAAAGAACTCTCCTCACAGTCCTTTCTTCCTTACTGGCAGCTGGCAGCATACCTGAATACAGATAAGTGAATATCTTGCTGCTGGAAACTTGGAGCTGAACAAAGAGAATTCACACGGGGGAAAGGTAAGGTGAATTAGAAGACAAGTGTTGAATAAGAATAATTTGTGAAAGTGAGCCTTGTAAAGGAAGGAGAACTAATCCCCCCCCCAAAAAAACCCCAGTTGTTACAGAACAGAACTCTCATCTAGAAATGGATGGAGCTGTCAGTTTTGGTTCTCTAAGTTTCTGTTTTTTTTCAATCTTAAATTCAGTTCTTCACATTGCCATAGCAATTTGTGATGACCCCTCCACCAAAAAGTCCTCATGAAAATTTGTCAATTTCTAGCCTAATGTGATGGGATGGTGAGCTGCTTGTGCGTAAAATCCTGATCCCTCAGAGTTTGGCTAAGTTCCCAAACCTCTGTCTGTGATGGAGCTCCTTAAGCATGGCTCCATCAATCGCTCGTTGAATCGGACAGTGGGCGTTTACGGAACTTCTTCCAGCATAAAAGCTCCTTGACGGAAACGCGTCTTCTGGACTCTCGGCGTGACAGTTTCCGCCGAGGAGTGGGTGTGCCTACGGGAGGTCCTGAAACCTCTCCACTGTTCCCGCTTGAAGTATCTCTGAGCTCTCCCTCCGACTCACTTTCCCTTGTAACTCCACTTCTCCCCCTGCTGGTCCCCTCCTCCGCTGAGTGGTCTCTCTCACCCTCCATGAGCCCTTCCACCTCCTTCGTCTCAGATGACAGTTCCCTGACATCCACCTCCCCTCTAGGGCCCCCTTCACCCCCTTCCCTCCCCTCCTCTGCGGGAGGCGAGGGAGCAAAACCCCTGAAGGAACCTCCCTCATCTTCCGAAGTTTCGAACACTTCCCTCCACCTTTTGCTGTTCCCGGTTTCCAAGTACTCCTCCTCCTCGGAGTCTGTACCCTCTTCCAACTCCGATTCCCTGAATCCCTCCAGTTCCTCCTCATCGTCGGTGGTGCCAAAGTACTCCCTCCGGAACCTCGCTACTGGTTGAGGTTTCCTGGGGAACCTTTGGTGGAACGTTTCGATCAAGACCTCGTCATGGACCTCCTCTGCCTTCACCCAGGTGTTTTCCGACTCCGGTTCCCCTTCCCACGCGACCAAATACTCCACCTGATTACCCTTCCACCTGGAGTCGATGATTTCCGCCACATAGTTGCAGCTTTCCCTTTCTTCTATGGCTGGCCCCCGTGTGGATACCCCTTCACCTTCCCCCCTGTATGGTGACAGTAATGACCTGTGGAATACTGGGTGCAGTTTCATGTGGTTCGGTAACCGGAGTCTGAAAGCCACTGGGTTGACCTGTTGGATGACCTCAAATGGTCCCAATCTTTTGGGTCTCAATTTCTTGCAATTACCCTTGAACGGCAACCCTTGGGTTGATAGCCAGACCCGACTCCCCACCCTAATTGTTTCACCTTCCCTTCTGCTCTTGTCTGCCTGCCTCTTATATTCTTCTTTGGCCCTTTCTAAGTTGTGTTGGAGTTGACGATGGATCGCTTCCATTTCTTCTACAAAAAGTTCAGCGGCCGGAACACTCCATCTCTCTCCTCCTTCCCCTGGAAACGCCCTGGGGTGGCACCCATAATTAGCCAAAAAGGGGCTCATCCCGGTGGACACATTCTCTGCATTATTGTAAGCAAATTCCGCTAGTGCCAACTTTTCGACCCAATCGTTTTCTCTGTCATTGACATAACACCTCAGGTATTGTTGAAGGATACCGTTTGCCCTCTCCGCCTGCCCATTGGTCTCAGGGTGCCTGGCAGTCGAAAAGTTGACCTCTACGTGCAACAAGCTCATAAGCTTCCTCCAGAATCTGGACGTGAACTGTTTCCCTCTGTCGGAAACCAGCCTCAAGGGGGCGCCATGCAGCCTAAAAATATGTTCTACAAACAATTTTGCTGTCTCTTCCGCCGTGACTGCATGTGAGCAAGCTACAAAGTGACCCATCTTAGTTAACTGGTCTACTACGACTAGTATGGCGGTTTTCCCCTGGGATTTGGGCAGATCAGTCATAAAATCTATCGACACCGCCTCCCACGGTCGTTCTGGTGTGGGTAACGGTTCTAAATACCCCGCTGGTGCCCGCCTTTCTCCTTTGGCTCTCTGGCATTGGTCACACCTTCTCACATACTCCCGTACATCCTCCCTCACCTTGGGCCACCAAAACTCCCTGGTCACCAACCACATGGTCTTGTGTTGCCCAAAATGCCCCGCTGTGGGATTGTCGTGCAGCTGTTTGAGTACTCTCCCCCTCAATTCCCCTTCGGGTATATATAGCGCCCCTTTGTAATACAATGCCCCGTTTCTTTCTTCAAAACCTCCGGGGTCTTCTCCCTCTCCCCTTAAACCTCTGAGCTTATCCTGGGCGTACTCATCATTTACCGTTCCCTCTACCAGTTCTCCTTGCCCCACCCAGGCCGCACCACACACCCAGTGGTCCTCTGGGATAATATGTCTCTCTTCTGGCGCTCCCTCCCCCTCCAAATATTCAGGTTTGCGAGAGAGAGCGTCCGCTCTGATGTTTTCTGGACCTGGCACATAGCAGATTTCAAAATGGAATTTGGAGAACTCCTGGGCCCATCTCACTTGTCGTTGGTTGAGCACTCGTGCCGTTCTCCAATACTCCAAATTCTTGTGGTCCGTACATACTTGTACCTTATGCTGTGCACCAATTAGTAAGTGTCTCCATCTCCGGAACGCTTCGTGAATGGCGAGTAGTTCTCGGTCATATACCGTGTAGTTCCTCTCGGATTTGTTCAGCTTACGCGAAAAGAAGGCACACGGTCTCCATTCCGACTTATTGCTCCCTGGCTGAAGCAGCACCGCCCCCACCGCGCGGTCTGAGGCATCAGTTTCCACTCTCATGGGTTTTTGTAAATCCACATGCAGGAGCTGTTCTTCCGAAGCGAATGCCTTTTTCAATTCCTCAAAAGCGTGCTCCGCCTCCGCCGTCCAAACGAATTTCTTCTTGCTGCTCAGACAGTCCGTGATGGGAGCCGTTAAGTGGGCAAAGTTCTTGATGAATTTACGGTAAAAGTTCCCAAACCCTAAGAACCTTTGCACATCTTTTTTCGTTTTCGGTGTCTTCCATTCCAGCACCGCCTGTACCTTGCCTGGATCCATGGCTAATCCCTTGTCTGATAGGCGGTACCCCAGGAATTCCACCTCCTTGGCGTGGAACTGACACTTCTCCAATTTCACCCACAACTGGTTTGCTTGCAGCTGGCTCAGCACTTCCCTGACATCCTTTACATGCTGCTCCTCATTCTCTGAATATATCAGCACGTCATCGAGAAAGGCCACGCAATTCTTGTAGAGCAAAGGTCCCAGTACATGGTTCATGAGCGATTGAAAACAGGCGGAGCCTGCTTGTAATCCAAAGGGCATAACGAGATATTCGAAAGCCCCTAGGGGGGTGAACATCGTTGTCTTCCATTCATCCCCCTTCTTTATTCGTATCAGGTTGTACGCTCCTCTCAGGTCCAGTTTTGTGAATATCTTTCCCTTCCTCACCCTGGTCAAAATGTCATCAATTCTGGGCATGGGGAAAGTCACTGGTTCTGACACGGCATTTAGCCGCCGGTAGTCCACGATCAATCTCGGTTTATCCGTGTTTTTTTTGTCCACAAAAAACACTGGGCTGCCCCCCACCGCTCTGGACTCTCTGATGAAACCTCTCTTCAGGTTTTTGTCAATAAACTCCCTCAACTCCTGCATTTCCCTGTCTGACATGGCGTACAGCTTGCCCACGGGGAGCTGGGCCCCAGGGACCAGGTTAATTTGGCAGTCAAAGTCTCTATGCGGTGGTAGTTTATCTGCTTCCCTTTCACTGAAGACCTTGCTCAGGTCAGCGTATTGTTTGGGCACCTTCCCTTTGTCCGCCACTTCCATCCCTGCTAGGGAGGCTTTTGCCCCTTCTGGCACCTTTCCCTCTTTGCAGTGTTCCAGGCAATGTGTTGACCCAAAGGAGACCACTCTCTGATGCCGGCCCACTAGCGGGTCATGCAACGCTAGCCAGCTCATTCCCAAAATGACTGGCGCCCCTCCCAGGGTGGCTACATTGAACGCTATCCTTTCGGTGTGCCTTGCCACCCTCATAACCATTGGGACGGTCTGTAGGCTAACTTCTCCCCCCAACAGCTCCCTCCCATCGATCGTGGTGACCTGCAGGGGGTTGCTTAAAGGGAGTGTCTGTATCTGGTGTTCAGCTGCAAACTCCTTGCTCATAAAATTACAGGAGCTGCCTGAGTCCAACAGCGCCTTGGTCTTTAGTGGGTATCCGTTTGCCAGCTCTAGCAGCACCTCTATTACTAGAGCTGGTCTTGGAGGTTCCGGAGTGGGCACTTTTACTGCTCCTTGGCCTGTCTGCAGTGCCCTGACAGCGGCAGACAGGCGTTGGCTTTTACTGGCTCCTGGACTTCCTCCTCCTTCCCCCCAACAGCTCCCGCCATCCCTTGCCATTCCTTTCTTTGTGGGCAGACTCTGGCAAAGTGACCTGGCTGCTGGCAGAGGTAACATTTCTTGGCGCTCTTTCCCTCCTTCTTCCTCCCTTCACTGGGATTTGAAACTGCGCGCGCGCGCGCTGTTCCAACTTCCATCGGCTCTCCGGGCGGGAAACTGGGTTCTGGAATCTCTGGAATGCGGAAATCCCTCCAACGCTCTCCTTTCCCCTCCCGCTTCTCCAAGGCTCTTGCCTCCTGGCGCGCTCCAATGGTCAGCGCTGATTTGGTCAGCTGGTCCATAGACTCCGCCCTGGGCGCCCGGGAAAGTTCGTCTTTCACCCCCGAAGAAAGCCCCTCTTCAAAGAGCATTTGAATGGGTTCCGCCGATAGGTCCCACCCCAATTTATGTATCAACATTGTAAACTCAGTCCAGTACTCACGAACCGATCGGCTCCCCTGTTTGCAAGCCATCAATTGTCTGCGCACCAGTCCCTGTTCAATCTCGCTGGAAAACATCAAATCCATGGCGCGAAAAAACTTCCTCGCGTCCTTCAGCATGTCACTATTCCCTGCCATCAGGGGCCGGACCCAGTCTCTCGCCCCCCCTTCGAGATGGCCAATCACAAACGCCACTCGCGATGCCTCATCGGGAAAGTCGTTAAACTGCAGTTCAAGAGCATACTGCATCTCTGTCCTAAAGGCTTGGTAGTTCCTGGGGTCCCCCCCAAACTTCTGCACCATTCCTGGCATCTTTCTTGCTAGTGTAGCGCCTTTTGCCTTTTCTGCATCCTGCGCCCTCCTTTCTTCTAGCCTCGCCGTTTGCATTGCTAGCTGGAGTTCCAAAACTCTGTACCTTTCTTCCAGAGTTGGACCTTCTCCAGCTCCTGCTGCTCCTCCGGCTCCAGCTGGGTTGCTCATGATGCCTCTCTGCACAAGCTGCTTTCAGGGACTGTCCGATTGCTGTGATGGGATGGTGAGCTGCTTGTGCGTAAAATCCTGATCCCTCAGAGTTTGGCTAAGTTCCCAAACCTCTGTCTGTGATGGAGCTCCTTAAGCATGGCTCCATCAATCGCTCGTTGAATCGGACAGTGGGCGTTTACGGAACTTCTTCCAGCATAAAAGCTCCTTGACGGAAACGCGTCTTCTGGACTCTCGGCGTGACAGTTTCCGCCGAGGAGTGGGTGTGCCTACGGGAGGTCCTGAAACCTCTCCACTGTTCCCGCTTGAAGTATCTCTGAGCTCTCCCTCCGACTCACTTTCCCTTGTAACTCCACTTCTCCCCCTGCTGGTCCCCTCCTCCGCTGAGTGGTCTCTCTCACCCTCCATGAGCCCTTCCACCTCCTTCGTCTCAGATGACAGTTCCCTGACACCTAATAACCACATTCTTTGTATGCAGTTTTGACCAATGCACACATTTTTTGCAACCAGTTTCCCCTAACATATGCATTTTTGTACATATGGTTCGGTTGGAGGACAGCATTACGATAATTTGGAAATTTAAAAGGATAGCTGTGTTTTCGTTTCCATATCATTTGGAGAAGTGTGGATTTAGTAGTGTCTCATGACATGCAAACAAATTCAAATTTCTCCTTTATCCCTACTCCCATAAGCCCCAGCCAGCATGGTCAGTGATCAGGTGTAAAGGAGTTGTGGTTTGGTAACTTCCAAAGGGCACCAGGTTAGGGAAAAGCAGTGCTATTTTTCTAGAAAAAGAGGTGCCGGAACTAATCATGTTCTCTTATATTGGCAATGGCGCCCACCTGAAAGGTGTCGGAACTGAGTTCCAGGAAGTTCTGGCTGAAAAAAAGCCCTGGGGAAAACTGTGTTAAAGTAATACAGTATATGTATTGTCACATATTAGTTTTACAGTTCCACAAACTAGAAATATCACAAGACAGATGGTTTGGTGTAAAAGCTTAAAATTCCAGAAGAAAGCCAATATTGTGAGAATACCCAACAATGGATGATTCCTAAGTGAATTTGCTGAAAGCATGGAATGTTAATCAGAATTCTTGGATTAGAAGTAAAACAATATTCAACTCAAATTCTAGGTTTTTGCAGTTTTGGCAGCAACTCATGGCATATTGGTTTTATTTCCTATTGGAAATGCTCCTCTGTACCCCTGGGTTTTTCAGGATATTATTCAGGAGATCCAGTCTAGTAACCCCAATTCAGAATTTGATACCACAAGCACTTCAGTAATATAATGAAAGAAGCAACTCTTTGGTTGCTATCTTATACACAGTTACAATGCCATATCTTACTTCTAAGTATACACTTGCCCAGGCAGGCACATTATGTGACCCACAAGAGCAGCAAAATAACCAGACTGTACAATGGTGATGGGATAAAATCATGCCAATTCTTTCTTGACAGCAGCAGACAGGCAAGGGTTGGCATGGCAATGGGTCCCAGGATCAGTTCATCATTCCACAAGCCCCATGTTGATGGAATGGATCTGCTGGATCACTCCAAACCTGTATGGCGGGAGTCAGCCAGTGTTGAACCTTGCTGTGGTGCAAGCCAAGCAAGCAAGTTCTCACTGGGGGACCAGGGTGCAGATTCCAACCAGGCAGATACCAAACCCACACTTGGCTTTGCCATGGTCAATCCTTCCCTCAGGCCCCTATACTATGTTTATCCTGTCCAATGCCATTCCCACCCTCATACAAACAATGTTCTTCTGCCTAACAAAGGAAAGCCATAATTTCACTGAGGGGAAGGTGAAAAACCCCCAGTCAAGTGCCAGTCAGGCAGAAAACAAATTCCCTTCTGACCCTGTCAACCAATGACCCAAAAAGGCTCTAACCCAAGGGTGGCGGGCAGAAAGCTCTCAAAGCAAAATGGCTCTGAGTTCCAGTGGAAGTAGCCTTATATGGGCTTCCCTTGCCCTCTTCCATAAGGGCTCATGGGACAGCTTTTTTCCATGAGCCCATCACCCAGAGAAGATACTGGGCAAAACCTTGCTCAGTACTTTGCTGCAATCTATGGGCTACAGTGCTGCTGGGCAAAGGTGTCCTGTGCTTATTGGGCACGGAACAGGGCACACTGGATTGTGCTGGTAGTTTTTGATTACAAGAGAAGAGAAGACTCCCTGGAAAAGACCCTGATGTTGGGAAAGATGGAGGTCACAAGGAGAAGGGGACAACAGAGGACAAGATGGTTGGATAGTGTTCTCGAAGCTACCAGCATGGAGTTTGACCAAACTGTGGGAGGCAGTGGAAGACAGGAGTGCCTGGCGTGCTCTGGTCCATGGGGTCACGAAGAGTCAGAAACGACTAAATGACTAAACAACAACAAAAAGGTCCCATTAAATACTGTACTGTTAAGCCAGACACAATGAAAACCTGAGCAGATCAGGTAAAATAATATATTTGAGAGAGCACATGCCTCCAGATACTGTACTTCACCCATGCTTACACGAAACAACCCAGTCATCTGTAAGGAACCATAACTGATCTGATTTTTAAAAGAAAGCAAATGTGTAACTGTTGATCTTCTGATTTCTTGAGCCTTAGTACTGGACTGGATCATTACTGGTTACTTCAGTTTGTCCATAACTAAAATGCCTACAAATCAATGAAGCTTCCCTTCACTCTAGTTGAACTAGCATGTCAGTTTTCATTCACTGTGTCATCTGGAAAAGTCATATTACAGACGTGCTTTCCTTACCTCCTATCAATCTGCAGAACAGGAGGATATAAGCACAGTCACCCTGAACATAACACTATCAATCTGAAGAGCAAAAAAGCAAGTTACAAATAAGATGTCTTTGAAGAATGGTAGAAACTGAAGAGGACTGTCAGAAGGACTGCATGATTTTTACTCAATGAGGATTGTTTCCTGGGTGAGCTCTCATCTTTCTTTCTCTCATTGCAGAGTGATAAACCACTTGGAGAGGATATATGTGCCAAGAGGGGCATGCGCCTACATAGGTACTATTTAAGTAATAGAATTCCTGGTAAAGTGCCATGAAAAAGAAAAAGAAAAGGTTCCAGAGCTATTTTTCACTAGCATTTTATATGCAGGAAGTTATTAGTCACATGGGAAGAAGTCTATACATTAATTGGGAACCTGAAGAGTGGTAAGGCCCCGGGAAACGACTTTATCTCAGCTGAATTGATCATATCAAATCAGCATTGCTGGGCACCTCTTCTGATGGCACTTTTTACTATAGTAAATAACTCGTGCAAAGTACCATCTAGCTGGAAACATGCAATAGTAGTCCCAATCTTCAACAGAGGCCAGCCTAATGTGCCTTCTAATTATAGACCAATCAGTCTGCTTTCAATTATAGGAAAGCTGTATGCCCGCTTTCTCTGTAATAAACTGACAACTTTTCTAAATGACTATAGTGTACTATCTGAAGCTCAGGCGGATTTCTATGAGAACCATTCAACATCAGACCACTGTCTAATGCTGTCCTTTCTAGTCAAGAAGTACACCAGACCTCTACAGGAAAAACTCTTTGTGGCCTTTATGGACCTGAAATCTGCCTTTGATTCCATCCCCAGACTCCGACTATGGTCCAAATTACATCTAGTACTGAAGGATAAACGTCTCCTATATCTTATTAAAGCCCTGTACAGTGGTACCTCGGGTTACAGACGCTTCATGTTACAGACTCCACTAACCCAGAAATAGTACCTCGGGTTAAGAACTTTGCTTCAGGATGAGAACAGAAATCGGGCGGCAGCGGCGCAGCGACAGCAGGAGATCCCATTAGCTAAAGTGGTGCTTCAGATTAAGAACAGTTTCAGGTTAAGAACGGACCTCCGGAACAAATTAAGTTCTTAACCCGAGGTACCACTGTACTGTGGAAGCAATTTGCAGGTTAGGTGTGGGTTGCAGCACCAGCTCTCGGAATGTATTGAGATGGACAGGGGAGTGAGACAGGGATGCATTTTGGCCCCTGCTTTGTTCAGTTTGTTTCTGAATGACTTAGAGGCAAGTTAAATGGACCCTGATGGCCATCTTCCAAAAATAGGGACGAGAAAGACCCCTCTCTTGTTGTATGCGGATGACATGGCCATTCTCTCCTGAACCAGACCTGGCCTGAACTACCAACTAAGGAAATTCTCAGACTGCTGCTCTGGTAATGGGTTATCCATATATTATGAAAAATCAAAAGTCCTGGTGTTTGAGAAGAGATTCTCCCCAAGTAAATGGGTACTGGACTGTCACAAACTGGGCTATGATACCACCCTTGAATCTCTGAGGAAAGGCTCTGGGACATATCACATAGTGATCTCCGATCCCAATATCATGTTATCTGTGGCCCATTAGCAGTACGAATCCACTATGGGTTCGATTTTCAGACACTTGCATATCTTAGAAATTTGTCTTTTCACCAAAGCCAGATTAAATGTATTTCCATCAGAAGTGTTAAACGGCAGACAGAGAGGTATCCCTTATCAAAACAGGATCTGTGTGTGCTCTCAGGATGTCGACTGCATGAGGCATATTTTATTGCATTGCGGACAATATGATCAAGTAAGGGAACTATTGATTAAACCAGTACTGGCAAATCGGCCGGGTCAATCCGAAGCCTACTATATCAAATATCTTCTGGATGACAAGTCCAATGATATCACAGTGGCCGTGGCAAAGTTTCTTTCAGTAGTCATACAAATCAAAGATCAACATACCCATGACTAAACAAATAACGCTTTGGTCTCCCTTCCCTGGGGGGTTGTCTAGATGTATGTTATGGGTCGTTGGACCGTAATAAAGATATTATATATATATATATATATATATATATATATATATATATGGGGACGCGGGTGGCGCTGTGGGTAAAAGCCTCAGCGCCTAGGACTTGCCGATTGAAAGGTCGGCGGTTCGAATCCCCGCGGCGGGGTGCGCTCCTGTCGCTCAGTCCCAGCGCCTGCCAACCTAGCAGTTCGAAAGCACCTTCGGGTGCAAGTAGATAAATAGGGACCGCTTACCAGCGGGAAGGTAAACGGCGTTCCGTGTGCTGCGCTGGCTCGCCACATGCAGCTTGTCACGCTGGCCACGTGACCCGGAAGTGTCTGCGGACAGCGCTGGCTCCCGGCCTATAGAGTGAGATGAGCGCACAACCCTAGAGTCTGGCAAGACTGGCCCGTACGGGCAGGGGTACCTTTACCTTTACCTTTATATATATATATATATATATATATATATATATATATATATATATATATTATCCACATGTGCACCCAGTATCTAAAAGTATGTTCAGGATGTGGACAGTGTAGAAGTCAGAACAAGGTCAACCAGGTTCCAACTGGAAGTATGATTTTCAAGTTAAGTCCAAGGCAGTGCTCCAATATGATATAGACCCCAACCAAGCCTTTGTATCGATAAACATTGCCATCCTAGTCTTGATGATTGCCTAAACTTGCCTTTAATGGGAGAATGCAATGAATATCCTGCAAGCAGCAGAGATTTAGGATCAGATTTTCCCTTCTCTTATGGGCTACCTTCCCAGGTTGACGAGTCCTATCTGACCCTAATGCCATAGCCTACCAAATTTCAGGAAGTCTTGCTTTTGGAAGCCAAGCAGTGCCGGATTTATGTATAGGCTAAGTAGGCTGAAGCCTTGGGCCTCTAAATCTAGGGTGCCTCGCCAGCTTGGCCAGGCCTTCGGAGAAATTGTGAATTGGAGAATTTTAAATACCCGTCGTCATCCTTGGCTTCACTCAATTTTGTTTATAACATTCTTCCATTTTCTTCTAGTTGTGAGGGTGGGGAATGGGGAGGGGCCTCACAAGTGGAGTAGCCTAGGGCCTCTCTTCATCTAAATCTGGCCCTGAAGCCAAGTTTATATTCTTCCTATCTTAATCAGGTTTTTGCTTGTTGTTAAATGTATTTTATAGCATGTACAGTGCTTGGCACAATGACTCTCCTAAGATGTAGTCATTCTACCCTCCTTCCCAAATACAGAAGAAATAACAAGAAGCAGCAGCAAACATACATTCACAACTCCCAAAGCTAGGCTTTAAAATCTGAAAATTTTAAGCCAGGTTTGGGGAACTTTTGCACACTCACCTTGAAATTGCTGAATGGCAGCTCCCATAAGGCCTGACCATTCACTCTGCTTGCTGCGGTTGATGGGAGTTTTAGTTCAGCAACATCTAGAGGGCCAAAGGTTCCCCACATCTGTTTTAAGCATTCAAAAATACACATATGAAAAGTTCTCACACCCCCATCCAAAGGCCAGCATTTAGATTTTGTTCTGTTTGTTTGTTTTATAAATGAAGGCCATCTTTATATTTGGGAAAGAGCAATGACAAATGATTAATCCCACCCTGCATTCAAAAGGAGATTAAATACAGGCGAAAAAATTAGTCAAGTGTGCCCTTTACTGCTGAGAGAAAAATAAAGAATTTGAAAGTAATGCATAATTTTTCAGATTTTCAACATGTGTGAGGTTGACATGAATTAATCCTATGGACACCACTGCTCCTTTTTTGTCCCTTTGTTAGACTGCTGAATGATAAAAAGCAGAGTTTTAAAAGGTTTTACAGCACATTTTGAAGCATGCACCTAACATGCACATATAGATTTTTGGCCTGATAATCTTAGGCTGATTTAAAAATACAGTATGCATAAATATAGCTCTCACACTGATTGGTCATACAGATGCCCCTGGATTATGTGGCATTATATTTGCATGTCTGTTGCAGGCTCTGTATACCGAATGTAGATTTTACTGGTCTCATTCTTGAGATTTGTTTGAAAATGCAAAGCTTTTGAATTTCCAAGCCATCTAAGAATACACTGTTCTCGCTGCAGAATGCGTCTTTTCAGCAGCTGTGTACCTGAGTAGTTTTATATTTGGAAAGGCATCTGAGAAGTGAGAAGGGGATGCTATTTATAATGCTAATTATAAGGTTCACAAACTGAGGGGCTTCTGCTCTATAATCATTTGACACAGCTTTAATCTACAGTAACAAAGCAGAGCTGTCAGTTGATTGACTTCACTTCCAGATGGTTGAACCAGGTTTATTTCACTGTCGCGTGTGTCAGCATTAACAAATATACATCAAACATAGCTGGAAGAGGCAGAGAGTTTTACCATTGTGAACTAAATTATAAATACTATGGCAGCAACCCCAAGATATGCCTTACATCTGTCTCATTTGGTAGCAGCCAAATCCGATTCAATTTGATATTTGGGACTGAATTAATCCTCCTTGATTCACTGTGTTTACTGACTTGGAAACCTGAGACTGTTCTACATCACCCTTGTTATTTGGAGTACCCACATTCATTTGTTAAGAAATAAATAATAAAACAACAACAGCCATAGATTTAAAAAAATAGTTCCTCGTTGATGACTCTGAGTTTAAATTTTTTTCTAGTAGGATCAGTAATGTTCAATCTGACTGAAATTTATCAAATAGCCCATACCTCATTTTGTCTATTACATTTTTATCTCTTGCATGCAGTGAGAGAGATATGTGAGAATGACAAAATGAAGTGGGGCATGACAGCCTTGGCCCATATTGCACATATTAAGGCTAAGTGTGGAGTGGGGAAATGGGTGATAAAAATGCCAATGTGTAAATAAGAAAAAGATGCCCCATAGAATCATCTGCCCACCGATATGCCCAGCAAGGAGTACAGTACAGCCCATATGAAATGCAGCTGCACGGTCATTGATGACATGCATTACTGTAGAGCAGTAATTGGTTAAATGGGCAAGAAAACAAAACCAATTAAAGGTAACTGCAATGAAGAAGAATTAGAGAGATTAATCTCTTTAAAGCTGTTGTCGGCTTAAAATAAGTGTTGAACTTCCACTTCAGCAAAATTGGTGTGTTTTAGTAAAGAGGCACAGAGAAAGTGGGTTGTGTGTGAGAGAAAACATTTATTGTAATCCCAAACCTACCGTACATGCATAGAAATGAGCCCGCAGACTCAATGGGACTTAATTCTGAATAGATGTGCCCAGTGCATTTTTTCGGGGGGGGGGGGGGACATTTTGTGAATCTAAGTTTGGCCTCATTGAGGGGCAGTATTTCAATATGAATAGGAAAATGAGAGTACCCCTAAACATTTTTTTTAGAAAATAATCACTGGATGTGTCTAAGGTTGCCAAAAGAAACTGTGTTGTGTTTCTGTGTTGTGTTGTGTTGTGTTGCCACACAGTGTTCTTCATGACAATTAAATAAAGATGACTATAATTTCTTTAGAGGTGATTCTGTCATGCTGTGTTACAGTTTTAGCCAAGCACATTTCTTCAGCAATGACCTAACATATTGTGGAAAATATAGCAGTTCTGCAAGAATAAACCATTTAAAGATGAGCACTTCTGAAATGGAAAACAACTGATTTCAAAGACAATGAAGTCATCCTAACCTACTGGCTTTGACTCCCTATATATACCCTTAAAGAAGGAGAACAAAGCAGTACACGTCAAGCCTCCATTATAGACAGAGGTTCTTAGTAATCTAACAATATTAAAGTTACCCAGTCTAGTATCTGAGACAGCTGACATACAAGATTTGACATTTGATGCTTGGCAGCCTTTGTTATCCAATGTTTGATAGCTGATTATTGACACCTGATATTTGTCAGCTGAACTTATTTGACAATACCTGACCTTTGATGTCCAGATTTATTTCATATTTTTGACTTTCAGTATTTAATTGTTTCTACGATCAGGAGTATTTGTGAAGTTCTATACAAAATGTGTTAAATAAAAAACTCAAGACTATTGTGCTCGAATGAACTAAGGGCTATAGTTTGTTGCGCTAACCTGAGCTCCTTGTCCCACCTGCTGTCTTTATGCCATCTTACCCTACACCAGGCTCCAATAAATAAAAATAATCTTTAAATAAAAACAATGATCTAGGACTGCTTACACCACATTCAGTTAAAATAACATCCTAAGAATACACCCCACCTTACAATGAAAAATAAAATAGCAGACAATCCAAACTATATCCCACATTTCTTCTGAGGAACTCCAGTTGGCTTTCCCCATTTTGTGGAACAGCATTCCTGCTGAAATATGACAACTACCCATGAATTCTACTTTCCAGGAAGTCTCAGGCTGAGATATTAATTTTTTATTTTTATTTTAAAAACTATTTTCAGCTTGTACTGTTTTGGAAACTATTTTAGTTGTTTTAATGGTATGCATGTATATCTTGAGACATATATTTCTTTGTCCCAACCAGTTTTTACTGGTGGTTTTATAATTTTGTTTCCTGTATGCCACCTTGCTGCACTTTTTGAAAGTGCAATCTAAAAATATTTAAAGAAACAATTTTTAAAAAAACTTGTTGGCATCTGCCTGTCTTGAGAGACAATGGAGGGTGCTTCTGGGGGTGAAGCTGAACAGCTGCTTTAGCAGCACCAAAGTGACCTCCTCAGGTGCAAGTCTAGGCAGTGTGTATGGAGGTCTTGGGCTGCCCAGACAACAAGACCTCCATCTCAGCCTCACTGAGATTTAACACCAGCTTGGCTACAGGAGTTTCCAGAAGGAGGCATACAAGGTGCCCTCCAATCGTCTTAGGAACTGCATTCTGGATTCGTGTAGGCTTTGTAGCCCACAAGGCAGTGGAGGTTTAGGACCAGAGTTTTCCTTCTCCTAGGTAGGCTACTATAATGATTTCTGGCAGCCTAATAAGCAGTCAGGGACACAGGTGGCGCTGTGGGTTAAACCACAGAGCCTAGGACTTGCCAATCAGAAGGTTCGCGGTTCGAATCCCTGCAACGGGGTGGGCTCCCGTTGCTCGGTCCCAGCTCCTACCAACCTAGCAGTTTGAAAGCACGTCAAAGTGCAAGTAGATAAATAGGTGCTGCTCCGGCGGGAAGGTAAGCGGCGTTTCCGTGCGCTGCTCTTGTTAGTCATGCTGGCCACATGACCCGGAAGCTGTATGCTGGCTCCCTCGGCCAATAAAGCGAGATGAGCGCCACAACCCCAGAGTCGGCCACGACTGAACCTAATGGTCAGGGGTCCCTTTACCTTTACCTTTAATAAGCAGTCTAATAAGCAGCAAGGACTCTCCGTCAGTTTTGTGTAAGTTTATTTACAAGAAAAACACATCCAAAGCCTGGCGTTCTGCCTGCTTTCATTAACCTTAACCTGCTCAGTCTGACTAATCATCCTTCCTCCAACAGGAAGGACACCAAAATCCCGCCTTTCTTCTCCTTCTCTTCCGTTGTTCTCTGAGCTTCTCTAACCTCCTCATCCGGGGACTGCACAGCTGGCCTGTCTCTTCCCCCAAAGACACAGTCTCTGATTCTGGCTTATCTGCTGATTGCCTGGCAACGCTTTGGCCAACTTCCAGCTCTTCCTCTCCTTGGGAGCTAACAGTGTCTTGCCTGGGAAGGAGGGGGCCGGGTTGTCTTCTCTGAATTCAGACAGACAGCTTCCAGCTGCAGAGTTGGCTTCTTGCTTGCTTAGCTCAATTTCTGAGGCCAGTTCTTCCACTGTGCTCTTGGGGGGGGGGCACGTTCATGACAGCCACCTTCCCTGGTTCATGAGCCCCATCTTCCTGTCACTTCTCTCTGCAAGCATGTGCAGAAACCACATTCTTGACCACTGGACTCACTATGGGCCTTGTCTGCTCAATCTGCCAGAGCCTGTCTTTGCATGCAGGGGAAGTCCCTAATTCACTGAGGGTTTCTTACCCATTGGATACCCTCACTTAGTTCAGCTGGCCAGTTTAAGCCATTTCTGGGGTGTGGGCGCTATCTTATGCTGACAGCTTCTATGAGCCACAAGTGAGAGCTGAGTGCATAGTGGGGACCAAGGGTGGACAAACTACCCCAGAAGGAGCACAATGTGTCCCCCACCAGAGATACTCACCTCCTCTAATACCCCATATGTAAAAGGTGATTCATAAATATAACTACAGTAACTACAATAATAATAGGTTGCTCCTATTTTTATCTACACAATGACCCTAGCCCAAGGTCACCTAATAAGCTTCATAGCTGAACTGGGATTTCAGTTGTGTTTTCCCAAGTCCTAGCCCATCATTTTAGCCAGCCCACTGCACTAGCTCTCCCCCAAGGCTCCTTTCCCTTCTTTGACATTTTCTCTGATTATGCCTCCAATTATACTTGCATATTTCTTCCTGAAATTTGCTTTCAGTTTTTCCCTTTTCTCTCAGGACACCATGAGTAACACACATAAGCTGTGTTTACAAAAAGCTTTTACAAGCAAGAGGGATGATTAATGCCCTTAAATTTGCATTGAAATCAGGTCCTTCTCTCTTTTCCTGTTGTCGCCTTCCACCCCCAGATTTGTCAGGATCTCAGATGTGAACAGCTGCAACGAAACATTAATTCCTTACTATATTACATTTACATTAAAACAATACTGTAAAAAGAAAAAAAGAAATGAAAGTATATAATTCTGCTGTTTACAGTACACTCACCCCTAGTGGCTTACAGGCCTAAGATAAATCCTTTTAGGAATCAAAATCATGTGTTGATGGACTGGGTTGGGCATTAGGGCAATCCTTTGTCTTGGATGGAGGGGAGGTTGTAGTCTCTGCCTGGCCCTCCAAACACTGGGGTATCCCCTTAAATGGATCTAGGGGGAATGGTCATGTCCGGGGGCCAAGGCTGGGCCAGGACCGAGGACTCTCCCCCAGATGGCGGTCCCTGTGGGGGGTGTCACCCTATTTGCTGTAAGTCTTAGGAAAACCCCTGTCTGGTGGGTGGGCCAGAAATATTTTGATTGCTCCATGCCCAAGCCAAACATCTTTCAATAAAGTTGTGACCTGTTTTGATCTAAATCAGTCTATGTGGTCCTTTATTTGTCTGCAGGTTGGGGTCTGGGGAGCACGATGCCTGGTCCCGCAAGTAGGATTTATGCATTGGTAAAACAAGCAATAATCAGACTAGATTAAGACTGGTGCTGCACTATGTTTCAGGGATGGCATACCAAGGAAAACATAGACTTTTATGGTACAGAGATGCATCAGTCTGGTTAAAGCTATTTTTGTTTAATGAGGTAGCTTGTTTTAATTTTGCCAAGAGTTATTAAACTGCACATTCTCACCGTATTCTTTGTAGTCAAGGAAAGTTTATGTATTCATACATGTGTCAGTCTTGAAGATACTTCCAGGCATATTTTCTGATAGCTTATTTTATGCATTCCTTTTTGGCAAAAAAGGGGGGGGCTATTTTGAGGAATGTACCAGGGCCCCCAGCCACCTTAATCTGCTTTTGCTGGTGTCATACCTACAGAAGGAAACCTAGTTATGTCTTCTGTTAGAACAGTTAGGACCCCTCCCATCATTCCCAGTTTTAAGTTCACAGGCATCTTAAATTAAGGAGTCTTTCATTCTGTATTTTAAGATGGTTTTATCAATGTGGTGAAAGTAAAGATTGCTTGGTGAGCCACCTGAGATACCTTTATTTAGCATTCTTAAATTTTAAAGTGGGCATCTCATTGTCCACCTTGGCCTTTGAAGATGGTTCATCTCCCTCACTGATCCCCTGCCAGCCACAAGTTTAACTAGCACCCGTAACCTCCAGGCAAGTGAAGGCACAAACCAGCTGGCAGGCTTATTTGCACAGTAATGAGTTCTGTCTACTTGCCTGCAGTGGACTGATCGAGGGAAAGAGATTTCCTCCAGTACTGCTGGTTAAATGTGATTGACAAAGCAGTGTGATACATGCTTCAGTTTCCAAGCCTCTCCACCACTCCCATATCTCCAGAAGATCTATATTCTAAAAAAAGAAGGGGGGAAGATATTTTTCTGAGAATAGGTGAAATTTATAGAACAAGTGGGAACTCAGCTGTTGTGCATGGTTTTTGCATGACTTCTACTGCAAAATATAAAAGATTGATGTTAGGCAATTGCCTTCACTGTATGGTTTTCAGTACCTGCCAAAGACTGTTTTCGTTTAAGCAAGTCTATCCAGACATGCACATTTGACACACATTTTAATATGCTATTTTATTTTGTAATGTATATCTGTAGAATGGCTGGTTTTATTTTGAAAAAGAATTAAGCTAACTTGTTCTTAATATTGAATCTTATTAGTGGTTTTTCTGCATACATTTTATGTAAATCACATCAAAGTTTTGATGATTAAGCCAGTCTATCACTTGGTATCCAGAGGTAGAAGGAGTCTTTTTTTCAGCACGAGAGACAGTGAAAAGGATACCACATCTGACTTCAGACTGGCTGGCTTGAGCCTTTAACTGCTCTATTTCTCTCCGATTCGAGGCTTCACAGCCACCTATGAGTCTACATCTCAACTTGGAAAGGGGACAGAAAAAGTCAGAATGCTGACCCTGGTGTGATTTGAACACACAACCTTCTGATCTGGAGTCAGACGCGCTGCCATTGCGCCACAAGGTCATTGACAGTTTTAGACTCTGGTAGAAAGTACTTGTAGGACTGTCTGCTACCATCAGTTGCAGGGCCAGAAAAGACACTGCCTTGAGTGGGTTGGCAGCAGGGGACCATGAGGTGAGGTGGAGATTGAACTCAATTTCTAGGCTGCAAGGCATTGAGTAACTGCAAGTCTGAGTTCTGCTACATTAACATATCCTACTCCAAAAGAGTCAAATTTCCCAAGTTTTTGTGTGCTTGCATGAACTAGGCACGTCCTGCTTCTGGGGCATAGAGGTCAACACACAGGATGTAGTCTTCCAGTGAGAGGGGCACTAAAGTATTGGCGGGACTTGAGGTCTCAAATTTCAGTGGTGCCCTGTGAAATGCCAAGATTTGGCACTTCCTGCTTCTCATCTTTCATTCTACATCATAATTGTGACACCCCCTGCTGTGCTCCTGAGGCTCTGTGCCCAGTGCAATCAAACCAGTTGCACTTCCTTAAATTTGCCTCTGACCAAAGGTTTCTCATTTGGCTTTGGAACAGAAAGTTGCATGTAAGTATGGACAGATGTGTCCATCTCAGTCCCCCTGTTTTCTCCCTTTTCCAATCTTGGTCATTTCTGCATTAGTTTGTGTTATATTTTTTTCAAAAGGATCTGCTTGAAAACCCATATAATTTTTGAGAATCATTTTTCTATGCCATTTTACCTAAAATATGTATCTTTGCAAGCACGTTTCCATAATAATATGCATTCTTACAAACTTAAAAAAACCAAATAAACTTGGAGAGTTGCATCACAACATTCAGAGAAGTGCAAGTTTCAAATGATAGCTTTGTTATGGTTTTCATATTCATTTGGAAATTGCTAATATTTAAAATGTGAATGGAATTATTAATTTTATCCCATCTCTATTTGCAAGTTTTGGTCCTATCTGGCCTGTAAGATGTGTTGCTGTCCTTTGCAATATGCTAAAGCACCGTGGGGCCATGCCCTTACCTGCATCTCATCTGAGACCTCACAGTGGGTAGGCGGAAAAAACAGAAGTGCTGACCCTGGTGTGATTCGAACACACAACCTTCTGATCTGGAGTCAGACGCGCTACCACTGTGCCACAAGGTCAGTTGTGCCAGTTTTAGACTGTTCCTTTGAGGCACCAGATGCCTTCAGTCAGAGGAAGTAAAAGCTTTCACATCTGGCTTTAGATCAGAAGATTGTGAGTAAGGATAAACATATTTTTCAATTTCAGTGCCCTTGTTTTCTCATGTTAAGTTCAGTTGACCCCCTTTCTGCAACAGATTGTGTATTCTCTCCATCATCTGCATTTCAACTGGCCCTGGATGGGTGGAGGAAGAAAAAGTAAGAACGCTTACCCGATGTGATTCAAACATGCAGCCTTCTGATCTGGAGTCAGACACATTATTGTTGTGCCACAAGGTCACTGCTTATGCACCTAATGACAGTTGTAGACTGACTGCATGACCAAAGATAGTTGGGGGGCTGTCTTCTTGCAGGCGAGAAAAGACAGTGTTGTGGCAAGTTTGAGGCAGGGATCTGTAACACAATCAAAAGCACTTTAGATCAATAGCTGGCAGCAGAGTGGTGGAGTGGCTAAAAACAGCAAAAATAATATTAATTAAAAAGGCAGAAGCACAATTATACTCCATCCACTCACAAACAAACAAGCCCTAGCTCAGCAAATGGAGTCAAACACACATAGCCACAAAAGGTCCTTTTTTTCTGAAACAGGCAACAAATATCTGCTGAATTCTGCACCAATTGACCAGTCTTTGCTGTGCTTGAGCATACAATGCAAGGCTCATTTCCACTGTGCTGACGTCATGGCAGAGGGGTGACTCCTCTCGCAAGAGAGGCTGTAGTACAAAGGATCCTGCATCAGGAGGTTGTGGGTTTGAGTCCTGCTCTGCCTTGAGTTGTGGGCTGTTGTCTTTATGCACTGAGCCAAGAAATGGTGTGAGATAAATTTATTAAGTTTTCCTTTTAATGAGAACCTGTTTAATTTGGGCACCTCAGACTAGTACATGAAGTGAAACACAGCTATCATTGAAAATGCAGACTTTGAATTTTGTGACGCAGTTCTTTAACCTAAACACGTATACAAAAAAACCTTGTATTAGAGGAAAGTGTGCACAAAAATATTGATGAAACTAATGAACATAAGTGCATTAAATAAGGGAAGATTGCTAGCAAAAATGCAAATTTGAGGAGAAATGCACACACAAAAATTGATACAGCTTTTCACATTATTATTTTTTAAGTTCACAAACCAAGGGGGAAATGGAGTGACTTGAACTTAAGCTGAGGCAATAAAGCCCAAAGAGAAAACAAAATGGATAGATTCATCCTTCCTAGAGCTGAGGCCACATGACTATTCCTTTGCCTTCCTCTTAACTGGCAATAGGGGAAGACAAGAACAAAAGTCAGAATCCTGACCCTGGTGTGATTTGAACACACAGCCTTCTGATCTGGAGTCAGACGCGCTACCATTGCGCCACAAGGTCGGAGACACTTTTAGGCTGTACCCTTGGTGGAAGGTATTTATGGGGATGTCCACAACCATTAATCATCAAGCCATAAAAGGCGCTGGTTTGAGGGAATTAACAGTAGGGAAGGGTAGTGAGCTATTTAAATAATACAGGTTTGCATTCTGCTGGAGCTATTCCCCCCCCCCCCATTTTCCTTTTTGGTCGCTTGCAGGGCTGCTAACTTCAATAAAATATGGGGGGGGCAGGTAAGCCCCACCCTGCGAAATTGATCACATGACGTAGTGCATGCACACCATTTGAATGGCAATGCCCATTAACTCGGGGGGAACCCAGCCCCTCAAATATTTTATTGGGTTGGCTCCTATGGTCTCTTGAGACTGAAAAAATGCCAAACCAGCAAAAATTCCCAAAGGGTATATCTCTGCATCATAAGAAGAACCCTACTTGGCCTACTAGGTCAAGACCACATTCAGACCAGCATCTTGTTTTTACAGATGCTTATGGCTGGAGTTTTCTGATATCAAGGGACGCAGGTGGCACTGTGGGTTAAAACACAGAGCCTAGGACTTGCCGATCAGAAGGTCGGCGGTTCGAATCCCCACAACGGGGTGAGCTCCCATTGCTCGGTCCCTGCTCCTGCCAACCTAGCAGTTCGAAAGCATGTCAAGTGCAAGTAGATAAATAGGTACCGCTCCGGCGGGAAGGTAAACGGTGTTTCCGTGCGCTGCTCTGGTTCGCCAGAAGCGGCTTAGTCATGCTGGCCACATGACCCGGAAGCTGTACGCCGGCTCCCTCGGCCAATAAAGCGAGATGAGCGCCGCAACCCCAGAGTTGGCCACGACGGGACCTAACGGTCAGGGGTCCCTTTACCTTTACCTATGGCAGGAGTAAGAACTGTTTCAACCCAGGTACTCCAAAAAAGGATTACTTGTTACTTGCTAGGCAACTGTCTTCTTCCTGACCAGCTATATTTGCTCATCAGTTTAAATGCCTTGTGAACACTATAAATACTTTAGTAGAATTTCCCAATTCCTATTGGAGATGTCACAATATCTTTCCTAAGTCCAGTTAATCACTTCACGCTTAACAGTGCCTCATTATTTAAATGACTGTATCTGACTGGCAGCTGCATGCCTAGTGGAGCACAGCTTGTCAGATAGGGATTGGTTCAGTTCTGGCAGGGAACATTGTCCAAATCTTCTTCCTACCAGACTGCCTGGCTTGATTAAAGGGCAGAACCTGGGGAATCTGAAGGAGATTCCCGAGGGAGATTTTTGCAATAAAAAAATAAGCCCTGTCATAGTGGCAGACATTCAGGCAAATTATGGGCAGCTCCCACCGATGTTCCCTCTTGATATCAGAAAATGAACCAGAGATGGTGTCCTGCGCCAAAGAGCATCTGTAAGCGGTGGGACAAAAAACAGAAACAATCAAGCAATCCTGGTCAGTGATACTCGGCTTTAGGAAAAACTGTCCTCCTCAGGCTCCTTGAAGGTGATCAGTTTCTACAGAGTTTATTAATGCTGTCCTTCTGTGGCAGTCAGGTCTAATGCCAGTTTTAACTGGGGTGGTGACAATGTCAGGTTTAAGGAGTTCATGTGTGAGAAATTCGATTTGCAAGATAAAATCTACAGTTCTAATTGAAATTCTATTTTCAGTGAAGTGTGACACACTTTTTTATATATATAAAAAAGCTGGATGATTCAGTGACATTCCTGTTTTTAATGACTGGAGATATCAGCATGGCAAGGACAGATAACCTCTGAATTTTCATCCAATGTTTAAGGACAATTCATGGATTGCATAAGTAATAGGATTACCAAAAGACTAGCAATTAAAAAATGACTTACTGTGGAACTATTGCCACCCAGGGATAGCTAAAGTTGTGCCCTCCAGATGTTTTGAACTACAACTCCCACCAGGCCAAGACCGCATAGTCTGTGGTGGAAATTACTAGAGATACTCCTGACTAGTTCTTTAGAACATTTTTTTCTGCCATGAATAGAGTCTCTCAGTGTCCTTTGTAGCTCAACTTCCTCAAGGAGCTAAAGGCAGCATATATTATCTCTACTCCCAGTTTTAACCTGAGAACAGATAAACAGTACAGGAACATAGGAAATTACCTTATACTGAACCAGACCATTAGTTCTACTCAGTATTGTCTGCACTGACGGGCAGTGGCTGTCCAGGGTTTCAGGCAGGACTCTCAGTCCTACAAGGAGGCCCTGCACTGAACCTGGGACCTTTGGCATAGAAGGCTGATGGTCTGAGCCACGGCCCTTCCGTAAATCTGCGAGATAGTTTCAGCTCAGATATTAGTAGCCAAAAATTGAAAACACCAACAAAGAAGAATGAACATTTTATAGAAAATGGGAAGGTATGAGTTGGCATGGAATGCTAAAACATAAGCCATCATATTTATTTCCAACCAAGTGTTTTATAAGTTTTGTTAAATAAAACTAAATATTACACACACAAATGGAGGGCTTGACTGACAAAAAATAAAAGACTCATTAGAAGAGTGAAGTAAGTTTATTCAGTACTGGAAGAGACTGTGGATTCAGAGGATACCTTAAAATAGGAGAAGAATTTATCTTCAGAACCAGCCTTTTGATATCTCTAATTCCTTGGGTGTTTCAGCATCAGAAGGGCCCATGATGTCAGCACCTCTGCAGTTTGAGAAATTTGCATTTCCTTCTTCTACCTCTGAGGACTCCAGCTTTGAAGTAGGCCCCAGCCTTGTTGGTACTGCTAGGGTCAATGTCTCCTAAAATAGGTTGGATCCCTTCAAGAGTAATGTCTTCACTCATCAAGGACAAGACTAGCTGCAGAGGAAGCTGCAATCTAATGCTCATTCCAGGTATTCTAATTATGGCCATACTGAAGTCTGCCTTATCTGATTCTTGCCTAGAGGCTGCAGGAGCTGTCCAGGGTGCTACACATGTTGCTTGTTGGCCCTTTGGACCTTGAACTCTGCTATGCCTGACTTTGTTTATCTGGACTTCCCTCTGCTTTGTCTTACTTTCCCTACTGATATCCTTGAACTGACTTTGGCAATTGGATGCTGAAGAGAAGCTAGTGGTTTGTGACCTCGTGTCCCTGGAATCTATGAAGAGAGCATGACTGTCCTAGAGCTAGAACCATATTCTCCTACCGGGACCACTCCTTGGGACCAAAATGGTTGTTTTATGCTCTTTGTGTGCTGTTCCAGCTGTTAATGCTCTTTTATGCTGCCATTCTTTAGTGAGAGCTAAGATGAAAGCATTTCATTGTGATTTAAGCAGAACTTTCCTACCTGTACTAGGAATTCGAATCATTTAATTATGAAGTGGGGGTGTTCAATTCCCCATTATCAAAGTACTTATGGAAAACTGACATCAGATGTCCTCTGTAAGAATATATATACATGCACATCTCAGAGACTAAACATGTTTGCTTTCAAATGCTCTGTCTGGTGTTTGGCTAATAATAAGATTCACATCTAATTGGTGAGTCGTAATATCTTTGAAGATTTTTATACCTGAATAAGTAATTGCCATTTGAACTTCTTTTGAAACAGCACTCCTAACAATCCTAATACAGTTGCATGAACTTCTACACACTGTGTTTAGACTAAGGCTTCCAGACAGTTGATTCTCTGTGTCCATCTTTTCTGTTTAGCAATACAGCTGACTTTGACCGAAAACGTTTCAGATGTTTGTTGATGAATGTTGCCAATCACAAAGTTATATTAATAGCTCTTATTAACGAATTGGGAACTTTGCAAGGTTGACTGCTTTGCTGATTAAATCAGAGGAGCTTTTCCCCTTTTGAAATGTAGCATTCCTAGCAAAGAGCCAAAAAGGTAATGAGAGTTCTGAAGTCCAACATCTGTTTTGTTGAAAGAGATGTGTCACGTGTTTCTCCAGTTTAGTTGCCAAGGTGTTGATATTATTACTGACATCATACACTGCAGTGGTGTTCATGCTTCCTATCTCTCTGTCTCTCATCATTATCTGATAATGCCATTGGAAGGACAGCCAATTGATCCCAGACATAGTGAAAACAGGAAATAGAAAGATGTCAGATTTGCCTTTTTGATGTATTTGATGCAAAGGTGAATGGTGGGAATGTACACTAGCCAGAGCTTGAATTGTTGTGTGTGTATGTGTGCGTTGGGAAAGTAGGGTGACCTTTTAATGAAACCCACCATTTGCACCCCTGGCTACTCATGATTTTAAACAAATCACGCTGCTTGTAGTCTTTACAAGATCCTTTTATGGGGACTCCCACAAAGGGTAAGTGGACCAGCCTCCTCCTTTCCTCCCTTGAATTCACAGATTAGACATGAGTGGATCTGGATCAACATTCATAATAAACAAAGCAGTGTAAAACTTGAGACCAGAGTGCCTTCCGTAGCCAGGCACACAGTTACAGAGAGACCTTGGTTAGAGATCCAGGCAGAAGGGCCATGTAGAGACTCTTGAATAGAAAGGTGAACAAATCATTCTGAAAAGGAGCTCAGGAGGTCATCCAAAAAGATGGGAAGCATAATTTGCCCCTTCTGGGCAGTATGGTGAGATCAGTAACAACTTCCTTTAATTAATAAAATGATCCTTGCTTCTTTTTTGTTTGAAGTCAAGCAGCATATAAAGACCCATTGATGTGTAGGGCACTCATGGATTCAAGCCAGAGTGGGATCACGCTCCTCTCCTCATGATTATTAAATTTTATATCCTTCCCTTCCTCCCAAAGGAGCTATGGGCAGCAAATATACAACTGATGAAACAATGAAAACATCTAAAAACATGCAAAAACAACCCCAATACAGGGAAATACCACTACTTAAAAGGGTTATTGGAAGAGGGTTTATTTGGCATATCTCTGCATTGCAACAATTGATATGCCCAATGACAGCTACAATGAGTGTGGTTGTGGTTGCCTGCAAGGAAACTTCTAGGAGGCAGCTGCTGCTCATGAGCAAGATTTGTCTTGCATACAACCACACTCAGTCATCAAAGGGTGGAGCTAGCACAGTGACATAGCATAGCTCAACTTGAGTTTCAAGCCATGAATGCTTGAGTGAGACATGAACAGGGCTTAAGTGTGTGCTGCATTTGATGCTTTTGTCTCCTAGTATGACCCGGAAGCTGTATGCCGGCTCCCTCAACCAGTAAAGCAAGATGAGCCCCACAACCCCAGGGTCGTCCGCGACTGGACCTAACAATCAAGGGTCCCTTTACCTTTTATGAACCGCACACTAATCAGTATGTCATTTAGCTCTTTGTAACATAGCCTAAAATTCAAAGGTAACTTTTGGGTAGGATACATAATGGATGGAACACATATTTAGCAGGCTAATGCCATTCATCTGCTGCTGAATTGTATCACCAAATGTGCTATGCCAGGTGGGATGCTGGATGTTTGTGCTTCCCTACATAAAAAGCTTAATGTGCATACAAAACTGGGTGTTGGGGATCAGCCTCTAGCCTTGGTTTACTGTTCCCTTGCTTTATGGAATTATAACTTTACAGATTACTCAGTCCCTCCACACATAGTCTGAAGTGGCACAGTCCAACAACATCTGCACTGCCTGAGACTATTTATCATGTGAGCACTGGGAAGAGATAGAATGTGACACTCAGCCAAAATTTGATGGATGGCGCGGGTCACTCTACTCAGTACTGCCTTGTTTCCAGTCACAATGTATAAATGGAGAGTGAAAGGAGAGAGAATGATTGAGAGAACGATCAGCTGAGTGAATAAGAGAGGCTAGTTTGCTTCATGACTTCCAAGACACCAAGCCCTGGGTTAGAATCCACCCCCCAGTACTGTTGGCATCTGTCTGTCTCAAGAGGTAATGGAGTGCACCTCCAGGGGTGAAGTCAAAGTGCTGGAGAATCACAGAGCCTGCTGGTGTTATAAAAACATGTAACTCGTAACTGTTACCTACCACATTGTTTTTGCTGCGTTAGCAGCGCCAATTTGACCTCCCCTGGGGGCAAGCCCGGGCAGTGTGTATGGAGGTCCTGAGCTGCCCAGATGGCATGACCCCTCTCTTCTCCTTGCTGATGTGGTCTAAAGGAAAGCAGAGGAATACATTTTGGACCAGATTGGCTGCAGGAGTTGCTGGGAGGAGGCATATAAGATGCCATCCAACTTTCTTAGGGACTCCACTCTGGATTTGTGTAAGCTTTACTCCGTAGCCTTTTCTTTTCCCAAAGATGTCCTGGGTATGGATATTTTTTTCTCAGGGTTTATTCTCGAAGCCTTTCTTATGCAGTGGAGGTTTAGGATCTGAGTTTTCTTTCTCCTAGATTGGCTACCTTCCCAGTATTAGCTCATTTAATATAATGTTATATGCTTAGCAACATTGTTTGTGTGTGTGTATGTGTGTGGAGAGAGAGAGAGAGACAGACACAGACAGAGAGATCTGAAGCTGCCTTAAACGGAGGCCATCAGTAGCTCTCCCGGGGTTTCAGATAGGCATGTTTCTCATCTAGATTAGAAATGTTGCCAATATAATTCATAGGTCCTTCCTGAGACTTCTAAGGCTGTGATTTTATGCACACTGGCAACAAGGTCCATTGAACCTGGTGAGACCTATTTCAGAGTGGAAATGGTCAAAATGGTCGTCTTTCTTTCTTTCTTTCTTTCTTTCTTTCTTTCTTTCTTTCTGCCTTAAGTTCAGTTTCCTCCACTTCTGCATCAGTTCACTTTAAAAACAACAAAGATTTTGTATGAAAAATTGTATGCCTTTTCAAGTGCTTTTCTTCTAATATATACATTTTGATGCATTTGTTTGCCTAATATACAAGCAAATTTCCCCTAATATAATGCATTTTATGCATTATTTTCATATATATATTTGTGTGCACCTTTCCCTAATGGAACATTTTGGTATGCATCTTTGCACTGAATTCTGCATTACAAAATGTAAGTAAGTGCAGGTTTTGAAGGGCAACTGCCTTCATAGGAAGTGTGAATTGGGGGTCTTCGCTTTAAAATGCAAATCACCAATTCCCCCTCCTCAATTGCTACTTCTAAGTAAAATGCACTAGAGTACTGTATAGATCTTTTTAATACACACAAAACTAGTTCTGGTTACTGAGTTGCATTATAATGAATTCAGCTCAATATCTGAAAAATACATTTGTTGTTATTGTTATTTATTGTTGCTTTGCATGATCCTATATCCACAAAGCTGACAGCTTCCAGGTTCCTTTCAAATTTCAGTAGAAGAGTGTTTGTTTAGCAGTTGATAATAATAATAATAAAAATTTAGCAAGCAGATGCTATGGGAAAATTACAGAGAAACAATAAACATGGCACCCCTTGATGCCTTTTAAACATATAAAGTTACTATGCAGAAAAGATCCATGCTTTGAAGGCTTTTTATCATCATAATATAACTTACCCTACTGACCCCACACAAGCAAATAAAACCCCCATAAAACAGACTTTGGACTTCCAAGGAAAATAAAAGTCCTTTCAAGTACACATCAAATAATACTTCAAAACTGGAAGTTGACTCTTTCTTTACCCCTTTCGCAGTGTATTTTTGGAGCTAAGCTCATGATTTTTAAAGTTGTAGGCAGTGCTAAAAAAAATAAAAATAGAAAAAGGTGTTGCTACTCACCAATATTTTATTACAGTAAGTTCCACATTTTTAATATGGGGAGGGGGGCAGAAAAGGTGCTGGTACTGCGTACCCTTGAGTAACCCCAGGGGAAAAAGCACTGGTCGTAGGTTTCTCTAAAGTGGGATCAGTTACATGTGGAATTCCAGTTCTACAGAAAGTGGGTTGTGCAGTATGATGAGGCAGAGAATTGCTGAGTGCCAGTGACACTCTGGGATGTGATGAAAGGATAAGCTTGCTATCCTCTGTAAACTTTAGATCATGACTGCACACTGCAGTGTAGCTAATGTTCAGCCAGCCATAATGTACCCATCTTACCACCCATCACCATTATTGTACACACAGCCACATTCATATGTTTAATTAGTCCTAATTAACTGGACCTTTTAAATATAACAGTTGAGCTGGTTCCTCTCTGATAATAATTTAAAAAGCTGAGATTGTGGGAGCATTCCTTCATATGTGGTGGACTTGTAAAAGGGTAAAAGAGTATTGGGAAATGATCCATAATGAATTGAAAAAAAATGTTTAAAAATACTTTCCAAACAAACCTAGAGTCCTTTCCATTGGGCATAATTCAGACTGAAATTCCCAGGTGTCAAAAAAGGTTATTTATGCATGCCACTACTGTGGCCCGTGTTTTGTTAGCCCCAAAATGGAAAACAAGGGAGGTCCCAGCCAAAGAAGAGTGGCAACTTCAGTTGACAGAATATTCACAGCTTGCAGAGTTATCATATAGAATAAGAGAACAAGAAGGACATATGTTTAGAGAAGATTGGAAAACATTTATTGAATATATGGGAAATAACTGTGTACAACTGAAAATGCTGGCAGCATTAAACAGTGTAAATAAGTTATGATGGATGTAATAATGGAATACTGAACGGTATAGTTTCTGTAAAATTTGCAGGGATTTATGATATGTAAAATGAACCATGGAAAGAGAAGAATGGAAGTCATTGATGCCTTAAGGATGTATAATGAGTACTTTAAATTGTAAAACAGAAAATTTAATAAAAATTAAAGGTACCCCTGCCCATACGGGCCAGTCGTGTCCGACTCTAGGGTTGTGCGCTCATCTCACTTAAGAGGCCGGGAGCCAGCGCTGTCCGAAGACACTTCCGGGTCACGTGGCCAGTGTGACGAAGCTGCTCTGGCGAGCCAGCACCAGCGCAGCACACGGAAACGCCATTTACCTTCCCGCTATAAAGCGCCCCCTATTTATCTACTTGCACTTAGGGGTGCTTTCGAACTGCTAGGTGGGCAGGAGCTGGGACCGAAAGACGGGAGCTCACCCTGCCGCGGGGATTCGAACCGCCGACCATACGATCGGCAAGTCCTAGGCACTGAGGTTTTACCCACAGCGCCACCCACGTCCCGTCAATAAAAATTATATACAGATAATAATTTTTAAAGCTATTTTGTGTGCTGGATATGGTGACTAGATGTTATTACTACCATCGTGACATTGCTACTTTAGTTATGTGTTATTCACTGAGAAACATTTCTAGCATCACTTTAAAAGACTTAATGTATTTTTAAAATAAAAAATAACTTACATATTTTAAATATTGATAAATCAACTTTCCACCAACAAGGGTTCCCAAGTGATTTATAAATGATAATTCAAAACATTGGGTTGTATCCAATGCTATGCTAGTGGGGTTCTGCTGGTGCTACAAGACTCCATTCTCAAACTATTCACTGTGTAGCAGTTCCTTTGATGTTACTAAAGCTTCTCTGGAGCTCATGGTTTGGGAATGGGGCTGTGATGCATTTTGCAGTAGTTATTTGAATGAATTTTTATTGTTGATTTCAATTTTATTTATTTTTAATGAAAATATTTATATATATTTTTGGGGCGGAAACCCAATTGCAACAATTATACATGCAACAATAATAATGTAAAAATGTAAAAATCAGAAATCAGCAAACTATCATGAAAAAATGTCTTCTTAATTGCATGTATATGACTGAAACAGAAGGCTTTTCTCTAACATGGTAACTTTCCACTTAATTTTGCGTGTGTGTGTGTTTGTGTGTGTATATGAAAATACAAATAAAAAATATGTAACTATATGAAATAGTTACCTGTTGTTAAATATAGGATTTGGTGTTTTAACGATCACCGGACTCCTGCTTCAATCTCCGACTGAAATAAATGGGAATGAAAGGGTTGCATCCAAGTCAGTTATACTTTGAGTAGATTCAATGAAATTAATGGTCCTTAGTTAACTTATATCCAAAGACTTCAATGGGCCCACCCTGAGGCAAGCTAACATGCAACCCAAACTCTGCCTGAGAATGTCATGTCTTATCTTGTAATTAGCTCCTCTTTACAATTGGCTTTGTATGCTATAAACATGATTTCAGTATAGTCCAACACAGCTGAATATACTGCAGTGAAATGCCATAAAGTATGAGATGGATATCTATGGAACATGCCAATTGCTTTGTGCAGATGCTGACACTCTGCCAACATACTGAATATGGAAGCCTGTTTTATGGAACAAAGAGGTCTTAAAAGGGGTCACTGTGCTTATCACATTACAATAATATGCTAAGTGGGCTTGTTAAAGCATTTGTGTTACATAAACAAACATTGCATATAAACTGTTTATGGCCTAATGCAGTCTTTAATGGACTCCGCTCAATAGGCGGAATATGTTTCACAACAAAACATATTCAGTGGTGAGCTTTCACTTTTGGCTTCAAGGCACGGTGCAGTTTTACTTGGTGCTGTAATTCAGGATTGCGTTTTGGCATTTTGCTCCCCAGCATCTGAAAAAGATCGAATTTAACCCTCGTCTCAAAGCCTAACATGTTGCTGGGAGTCTGCAGCTACATGTTTTGAGTAGCCGCCTGCTTAGTGCCAGGAGACATGACTGATAATATGGCACATAATAAGTAGTAGATGGTAATAGTAATGCTGTACCAAAACCTGAGTGCTATTTTTGCAATAAAACGCTTTCTCTGGGGTGTCTGGGGTCCATAGGAACAAATGAAGCTGCATTATACGGAGACAGACCATGGTCCATCTAGCTCAATAAAGGCAGCAGGTCTCCAGGGTTTCAGACAAGAATCTCTTCCAGCTCTGTGAAGATGCTGCAGATTGAACCAGATGCTCTACAACTGAGCACTCCCTGCATTGACTATATAAGAAGTATAATGCAAATTCTGCATTCAAGACAAAACTATACTGCTATTGCTAATAAGAAGAATTCTACTTTTTAATGAACATAACTAAATAAAAAACTCTAAACAATACACATAAGTAAGATAACTAAGACCCACAGTAACTAAATGCATGCAAAACCTCAAAACAGATCAAGATAAACCAAAATGCTATATACAGTGGTACCTTGGGTTGCATACGCTTCAGGTTACAGACTCCACTAACCCAGAAATAGTGCTTCAGGTTAAGAACTTTGCTTCAGGATGAGAACAGAAATCGGGCTCCGGCAGTGCGGCAGCAGCAGGAGGCCCCATTAGGTAAAGTGGTGCTTCAGGTTAAGAACAGTTTCAGGTTAAGTACGGACCTCCGGAACGAATTAAATACTCAACCCGATGGCAATATATTTAAAATGTGTAAATAGTATTAAAACACACACAAACCACAATACAGGCACCAAAACCATCTACTCACACATTTGTACTTCATGAAACTATTCTAAACATACAACCCCCACATACACAATCATATACAAAATGAACAGTAAAATTCCAGTCACGGTAGACTGTTTCCATCATACTTTGGCTCTGTAAATATTCCTTCATGAAACAGCTCCAAATAAAGTTTACTCTGATTCAGACAGTGATATAGCAATGTAGCTGAGGTGCTGAGATGATCTTTTTTCCTAAGGGCACTGTGGAGCCATGTTGGCGGGATAGAAATCTCCAAATAAATTAAAAAATAAATAAAATCTGTTTCTTCCCTTGGCACAAAACTTCTGGTTGTAATACAGCCATTGGGAATATACACCTATGATTAACCCAGACCACACTGCCCTAAGTTCATATTACCCCAGCTGTAAAACATTTACTTGGCAAATCAAACTGAATACTGCAGGAGGGTCTTTATGTGAATCAATGTACTATATGTATTTCTTGACATTTCTTATTGGTATTGCTATCCATCTTTGCCAAAATCGCTCAGTGTGTATACTTTTGGAATCCTGAATGACCAATAAAATCAAAGCAATAGGCACACAAATAATATTTTTTTAGAAGGAAGCAAAGCAATGAAAAGTATATTCAAAGATGGAAGTGCTCCTATTTCCTCTCGAAGACTTGGCAATATTTTGCCAGCCTAGCTAGCATTACATTTCCTGACACTTTTCTGTTGCTGAAAAATTAGTATGGTTTCATACAATTTCTACTACACAGTCACTTGCAGGGCTCTTTCTTATGGCTCTGTAGACACCATACGTTTAGCCCCCCCCCAAAAAAAACCCCTCAAGGAACTGTAGTTTACTCACCACAGAGCTACAGTTTCCAGCACCCTTAAAAATGACAGTTCCCAGTATTCTTTGGGAGGGACCTGTAATTTTAATGTGTGTAAGATGCATGGTGTACACACAGCTTTCAGACTGATTCTCTGAGGATTGCTAATGGGAGAGCGGGGGGGGGGGGAGCCCTATTAATAAGGAAGCAAATTGCAAAAATTCCTCCACATGACAAGCGAATTAATATCTTGATGGACACATTCCTGTAGCCACAATAATGAACAAGGTCACAGCTTATCAACCCCAAACAAAAGAAATGCCACAAAGCCTTCTTGAAGAAAGCCAGAAGAACCATTTGAAAGGGGAAAAAAAATCTCATGTAATTGAAAACATATGAGACATGCATTTCTGAAACTTTTCAGTACCTAATCTTTTGTGAATTACATCCCCTCCCTCTCTTCACAAATATTTCTTTAGCCACACTGTTGCATCGGGCAAGACACAAATAATCCTGCTGGAAGTCATTAGCATTCAGATCAAAATGCAACTCCCAAAATGTTGCAAAGAGGAGTGTTGCTTGAGAAAAAATTGGAAGAGATGATGTTGATACTGAACTCAACTGATTATTTTTTTTGCCCTTGATTGCTATTGCAGGAGAATTGCACCTATGTTTAAAAAAGAAAAGCGTGAGGAATGGGTTATTTGCAAATTCCAGTGTGAACTGACCCGGATCCTAACCTCTCAGACTGGAATGCAGAAATCCCTTGGATTTCACATTTTTCTCCAAATTTTGTGATATGATTCTTTGATCAACGAAATGTATTTATTTAGGGAGGGAAATGTATTTATTTTATTTTTTTAAAAAATGAATTACATCAACAGAGCAATACAGTATATGGAGGCTGGAAGGGTGTGTGTGAAAGGAGAATCCTAGAGGGAAGAAAACCAAATGCAAAACTTTCTATCCGGTTCCTGCATTGTTTCTGTTGCGTTAGCAGCACTGAAGGGACCTCTCTGGGACACAGGCCTGGGCAGTGTGCATGGCAGTCTTGGACTGCCCAGATGACAAGACCCGCCACCTAAGAAAAGCAGAGCAATACATTTGGCACCAGCTTGGCTGCAGGAGTTGTCAGAAGGAGGCATACAAGACACCACCCAACTGTCTTAGGGACTCCACTCTGGATTTGTGTAGGGTTTACTCCTTAGCCTTTTCTTCTCCTGAAGATGTCCTGCAGGGCAGTGGGTATGGGGTTTTCCTTGGGGTTTACTCTCAAAGCCGCAGGGTCTGGAGCTTCTATTTGGTGCCATCACTACCAAGCTCAACTGCATTACATGCACAGTTGGTGTTGGCAGCTGGGTCTCCACAGCCCTGGATTTGGCCCACCATGCCAGGTACTGCTGCAGGGCCTGACTGGCACTGGCAGTCACCTAGAAATAAGAATAACTTTCCCTGGTCATCCCAAAAGGCCCTCAAATCAATCAGTTTGTGACTCAATCTGTTTCCTTTGGTCATTTATTCACACAGGCCTGCTCTATTCACTCATATTGTTGGTTATAATTAGTTTAGTACATGAACCCTCCTTTATTGCTGTTCTCAAGTCCTGGTTTTCCTCAGGATGGATCTATCTCTGGTGAATCATTGGGAGCATTTTGCAAGGGAGCAGTTTTAAATGTGAGGCAATCTGTGTAGCTTTGGGAATCTTAATTGGGCTGTATCACCAGTGTAATACCCTCACATGACGGTGGAGTAACAACTTTCAATTAGAAATTCCTGAATAAATTCTGGTCTTTGTAAACTCAGTGTACGGGTGGAATAATCCTACTTGATTCAGGGGAATTGATTCTCATTTGCATTCCAGCCGGAGGATCAGCAGCTTGTCTCCTTTTAGCATGTGCAAATGTAAATGGACAAAATGCCTAATGAGACAAATCACACAAGTCTAACACCACTTGAAAAGATGTACAGCATAGGAATACTCATGAGCAGGTGGTTCCTCAGTCCCTTTGCACCTTGCCGAAGAATTGTTAGGGCTTAATGTTGGGGAACAGCTGTAGCCCAGGGATAGAGCATCTACTTTGCATGCAAGTCTGGGCATCTACAGGTACGAGTGTTTATTATTGTTGTTGTTGTTGTTGTTGTTGTTGTTGTTCTTCTTCTTCTTCTTCTTCTTCTTCTTCTTCTTCTTCTTCTTCTTCCTCCTCCTTCTTCTTCTTCTTCTTCTTCTTCTTCTTCTTCTTCTTCTTCTTCTTGTTATTATTACTCCGCCCATCTGGCTGGGTTTCCCCAGCCACTCTGGGTGGCTCCCAACAGAATATTAACATCAAACGTTAAAAACTTCCCTAAACAGGGCTGCCTTCAGATGTCTTCTAAAAGTCAGATAATTGTTTATTTCCTTGGGTGCCACTACCAAGAAGGCCCTCTGCCTGGTTCCCAGTGACTTCGCTTCATGCAGTGAGGGAACTGCTAGAAGGCCCTCAGCGCTGGACCTCAGTGTCCGGGCTGAACGACGGGGGTGGAGATGCTCCTTCAGGTATACTGGGCTGAGGCCGTTTAGGGCTTTAAAGGTCAACACCAGCACTTTGAATTGTGCTCGGAAACGTACTGGGAGCCAATGTAGGTTTTTCAAGACTGGTGTTATGTGGTCTCGGTGGCCACTCCCAGTCACCAGTCTAGTTGCCTTATTCTGGTAGGTAGCCCTATGTAGAGTGCATAGCAGTAGTCCAAGTGGGAGATAACTATCCCCTTTCTGCCCCATAGCATGGACATCTATTGATTTAGAACCCCAGAGTTCTATTATTTGGATGATCGCTAGTAATTAGCACTGAAACCACCTTAGCTTATTTTCTTAGTAATGAAATAAGTTTTTTAAACTGACCCTAAATAGATACATAGGCAAAATGGAGGAGTGCCACAGAGTTATTGAACTATGCATATGGTTGTCATGTCTTGATATAATTAAAACAAAGTGCACCCAAGTTTGGTCCAGGGTGAGGCCTTGTTTGAGGTCTGGCAGTTGAGGTTTGCAGGAGCAATTCCAGGGAAAGAGCCCAAGAGTTTTTGATAGGTCTTGTGCAGAGCAAAAGCTTTCATTCACCTAAGAGATACCATTCCAATGCACACACAACAGATGGGGGGGGGGGGATGGCTTAACCCAAGTCTAGTCAACATGATACCTTCTGTATGTTTCTGGACAAAATATTCCCTGAGTATTTTACATGCTGCCCACTATTCTTCTGACAATTGTCACAAATTGGAAACACACACCAAATTCTTCCTGGCTTCCTCATGGAAAAAAGTCTAACCGAGCTATTGTTGCCCTCATTGGTTGGCAATGCTATCTATCTATCTATATGACTTTGTGTTCATTTTGTACACTTACTTATTTTTTTGTATTGATATTCATTTGGATCATTTTGTCTATTTCCATAAGATGCAAGTTGAAAGAGTGACATATGGTGAAAAGCTTTTTTTAAAAAAATATTCTTTCAGGAAAATACTAATCTATAGGTGAGTGGCCTGCCTGAAGGCATAGAATATTATCTTCTCACTGAATCTTAGCTGCATCCTAACCAATTTTTTAAAAGTTGACCTTCCTTTTAAAAGACTGAGTTAGATCCATTTGCCATATCCAATTTCTCCTGTATGCTGTGAAAAGAGAGATAAGATGGCTTTGTGCTTATATATATATATATATATATATATATATATATCCCAGGGCACTGAAAAGACTGATTGGCCTCTTTACCGAATGGGGAAAAATCCTTATTAGTAATGGGTATGTCACACATGAGCAAGGGTTTGACTACAAGTTTAAGAATGAAATATATTGCACTGCAGTAATATATTAAATGTTTCTTTTTTCCACAGCACAACTCAAGAATTTATGCCGTAGGATATGAAAAGGGAAGAAGATTTAATACTTAGGTGGTGCTGAAGGCCAGTTTATGCAATTACAAATTGCTTGGATTTTTGTTCATTTTTTAGTCTATGTTGACTTTTGGATCAGCCTAAATGAAATGTAGGCTGGGTGAAATGTTCATGCAAATCAGCTTTTATTCAGAGAAAAGACACTGGCGTGTTCCACACACAATGCTAAACCATAGTTGAGAGTAACAAAAGTAAGCAGCAACAAGACTTGGTCAGAATCAGCTATGAGGACACTAACTGCCCATTACGCAGCCAGGTCAGTTTAAACTATGATCCATTGCTAAAAAACTGACAGAAAAGAAGATGTCTGGCAAGTGGAGGAAAGACAAAGGGTGCATTTTCTCTTGTTTGGTTTGATTTTATGATGTTCACTAATCAAATTAATAGCATCCTTTAACCACCTTCAATTTATGCTCAGATAGCATGGATAAACATTTTCTCATGCAGTTCTTTTTATGTGTTCTAGTATCTTTTACTCGTAGAAGCTGAATCGCATGAGGAATTCACGATGTGATCAGTCAGTGCAGGAAGAGAAAAGCATCTGCTTGTATTCTTAAAACAAACAAAGAAAAGCAGCTGCAGTTACACAAATTGGCAACAAATTACCTTCGGCAGCATGGGAACTGCAGTGGAACCTGGTTCTCAAATGGCTTAGTTGATGAACAAATCAGCGCCCGAACGCCGAAAACCTGGAAGTAAGTGTTCCAGGTTTCAAACTTTTTTTGGAAGCCAAATGTCTGACGCCGCTTCCACTTGAGTGCAGGAAGCTCCTGCAGCCAATCGGAAGTCGCGCCTTGGTTTTCGAATGGTTTTGGAAGTTGAACAGACTTCTGGAATGGATTATGTTCAAGAACCAAGGTGCCACTGTATTGTGATATGGCTATTCCCATGCCACCTTGTGAAAAAATAGGATATCAATGTAATAAAATCTGTCTTTGCATATAATTGCAATACTTCATCTAAATTTGGTTTTTAATATCAGATTTAGGTAGCAAATCTAGAATGGCTTTTCCCATTACATAAAGTTTATGGCATACCTATTTGTGCATGATTGACAGTGTGTTATGCACAAGAAAGGAAACATGTAGAGGTCTTCCCGCACCTTTTTTTGCCTTGAGTTCACGTACATCATTTTGAAGAAAGCTTCTTCTTCTACATTTCAAGTCTTGCTTCATCCCTTCCTGTCATCATCCACTAATGTTTCCCTCACTGAGAAACACTTTGGTTGCCTGGAGGTAATGGGAGGGGAAGGGGATTAAGTGTGCCTGGAATCTGGACCTAGGGAATTGGAACCACAAAATTCTACCCAGCTGTCATTAAGAGGAGCCACACTATTTCCAAAAGGACTGCAGAAAATAAAAAATGATAGTTCATGTCAGACAGTGATAAAATTTGCTCTTTGTTTTTAATTTAATATTTTGATCTTCCCCTCAGACATTTGTGTCTGCATGCAATTTGAGGCCCATCCAAAAATATTGTAAAATATTTTTTTATTTTAAATCTTCCTCTTCTGACATGCTGTGAGCGCTTATGGGTGCCCCCCACTGCTGCATTGGAATACAAAATAAATCCCCACAAACTAGGAGGCTAGTATATGATTTAAAAAGACTGAAAATAGAAGCATTTCAGAAACTCCATCTAGCTTATGATTTCCAGCAAGACGAATGCATACAGAAATAAAATGCAGCCATCAGTTACGAAAACTGTTCAGAAATCAAAAGATGGTGTGGAACAGCAATGCTGTTTTATAAATACATACTGGGGCTGTACACAGCCCCACACCTGCCCCATGGACTCAATCTGGGGACATCTGAAGGCAGCCCTGTTTAGGGAAGTTTTTAATGTTTTAAGTTTTATTCTGTTTATAATGTTCTGTTGAAAGTTGCCCGGAATGGAGCTGGGGAAGAAAATAATAATAATAATAATAATAATAATAATAATAATAATAATAATAATAATAGTAATAATAATAATAATTCCAAATCAGCCTGACCCACTCTGGGTTAGCTTGGGAACCACCTGCCCCACCCAGGATTTGGTCCCGAAGTAGTTTGGAGGTAGAGTTTAAATTTAATTAGATTTAAAACACACACCCTCTAATTAAACATACAGTTTGGGGGGAGGGGCAGGAGAAGGAAGTATTGCTCTCTTCCCCACCCATACTGAGAGCAGCAAGGTCAATTTTGCAGATGTTCTTTTACAGGCAGCTTCTCTGAGGGATGTATGTATTACATACTGTCGTACCATTTTCTATACTTGCATTTAATACGTTCTAAGTTTGATTTTAGGTACCGTTTAAGGATATAGTATGATTTGAGGGGAAACGACTGAGCTCGTGTCAGGCAGGGCCATTTATTTGATTTATGCTTTGTCCATTTCCTTTGGAAAAGGAGATGGTGGAGTAATAATGGGATAAAGTCCTGCCATTGTTCTCTTGAAAGCTTCCTTCTTTTCTTCAGTAGTCAAGTGTAGAGTATCTGGAAAGCTGCTGCCTTCTCATTTTCCTTCTGTCTTCGATTCTGCTCAGACTTTATACATAGGAGACTTCTGTCAGGAAACCCCAAATGTCCCACATATAATAAGAATCAGTGACTATTCTTTTTTTTTTGGGGGGGGGGAACAGATTGTGTATAATGGTTTTTCTTACGTTCTGTAACCTTTCTATAAAAGCTATGAACATTAAATTGAATCAGTTCAATAAATTGTACTGAATGTGATGTAGCTACAGGCACACAAACCCAACTACCTCTCCAAAAGAGTGAACAAAGTTGGCCACTCCACCGTTATCCTATTTTGAAGCCCAACTTAGGCTGAGAATTGTTCAGTTCCTGAGTTATTTAGGTGCTCCTTGGAGAGGAAAATGGGCCTGTACTAGAAAGCTTATGCCAAAAAAATACAAGAGAGACTTCATAGCTGCTTGGAAAAGCAGAGGCTCAAATGCCACGGCAAATTGCTTTCTTGTCTTCAAGCCCAATGCAGCACTGAAAAGAACAGGAGACACAATTTTCAGAACAATAGCATGGATTTCTCACTGCCCCCCAATTCTGACATTAGAAAGACTTTCCTTTCCCACTCTGACTTTTTAGCATTTGTCATCTGGTGGAGTTTTCTGATGTTAGCGCTATTGTTACTAGTTGGTGTATCAAACTGAGGTATGAAGTCTCCAGAAAAATACCTTATTTCCAGTTTTCTGATCTTTCACAGGCTGGAAATCAATTACATTGTTCTGAGGATGAGACCAGTATACATAATCTCTAGTTATACATAATCTAAAAGCCTCATCTGGGAACAGCCTGTTTCATTGGGTGTGTGCATGTGCACATATAATTTCCCTTTGTAATTTGAAATTTCTCAGCCAGTCACTTCCCAAGTCCTCCTCCATTTACATTCTCTTGGTTACATGATATTAACAAGTGTAAATGGTTTAAGGAATGTCTGACATGCTGGTAGGCTACACTGAGACTGGGTGTGAACTCATCAGTGCTTTAAGGTATGCCTTCCTAGACATGCAATATTATTGTGGACACTTCTGTTTAAAATTGATGATTTAATTTTTGTTTTGATAATTTGATTGCATTTTTTTGTTTTTAAAGTCTGTTTATTGTTTTGCTACACTCTGCCCTATATCCTATGGTAGGTCTGACTAGTGTTGTGAGCTGGAGCCAAAACCACTGGGGGTGCATGTCCCAGTGAAGTAAATGGCCCAATGCAGTCCTTGGACAGAGGTTCTCATATCACATACCTCAGCCAAACCATACATGAATATCTGGTATATATTATATCTTTGTATTTCTTTCCTGCCTGGTCTAGGTCAATGATTCCTAGATCAGAAGCATAATGGCAAGGTACAATATCCCCAACTAATTATAGTCCCAACAACCTGAGACTGAATGCACTGGGCCCATGCCTATTTGAGTGGCACCACCCATGTTGTTTAATTGATTAGTCGTGTCCGACTATTCGTGACCCCATGGACTGGAGCACACCAGGCACTCCTGTCTTCCACTGCCTCCCGCAGTTTGGTCAGATTCATGCTGGTAGCTTCGAGAACACTATCCAACGATCTCGTCCTCTGTCGTCCCCTTTCCCCTGTGCCCTCAATCTTTCCCAACATCAGAGTTTTTTCCAGAGAGTCTTCTCTTCTCATGAGGTGGCCAAAGTATTTGAGCCTTAGCTTCAGGATCAGTCCTTCCAGTGAGTACTCAGGGTTGATTTACTTCAGAATGGATACGTTTGATCGTTTTGCAGTCCATGGGACACTCAAGAGTCTCCTCCAGCACCACAATTCAAAAGCATCAATTCTCCTGTGACCAGCCTTCTTTGTGGTCCAGCTCTCACTTCCATACATCACTACTTGTCGTGGCAAAGGAGCTTGAGCTATGCCCGGCAGGGCCACCCAAGACGGACAGGTCATAGCCAAGAGCTTAGACTAAATGTGATCTGCCTGGAGAAGGAACCGGCAAGCCACTCCAGTATCCCTGCCAAGAAAACGCCATGGACAATAACAACAGGCACCACCCATAGATACTGAAATATAATAGCTACTATCTACCCAATCCTATACAATAGATCTGGTGCCATTCACAGCAGCTGAAGCCACTCGTCCAAGCACAGTGAATGGTTCAGTGCAGCTCTTTAGCAGAAAGTCTCATTATATCTCATGCTGGCAAAGTACATGGATGTGCTGTGTGCAATATATAGTATTTATAATTCATCAGTTGTGGAGGTGCTACTTGGGCAGACATGCAACATCCATACCCACAATGTATGATAAAAGTAGACAATCCAGTAGGCTTAATGTCTAACCATTTGGTGGGTTTTTTAAAGCCTCTTCCCTCTTCTTCACCGGTGGTTCATACAACAGCAGGGCAAATAGATCTACCAACTCTCCCCTTCCTTCTCAGAGCACTCTCCAGGCTCAAAAGAGAGTAGGGTGGTACAATATCAGCCCTGTTTAGTGAGCTGAATGAAGTTTTTAGATTGGTGAGGCCTGAAATAAGCATCAGAAGCATAACCTTCTGCCTTTCCAACAGAGTAAATTGCACCATAGGCTCCTGCCTTCCAGATCTACATTCCAATACAGCAGGTTCTAGCCTGACTCCCAATATATTTGCTACATTTGGCAAGCATCATTTTCACTCATGTTAAACAAATTTAGGAGAAGGTTGTATAAAATGCAACTTGAATTTTGGACATGGCAAACCTACCAGTGAGTGCATGTTTTTTTGGATGAAGGTCTTCTAAGTGCATAAAGCCAACATTAAACCACATGCTTGGTCGATGATTACCCCAGGTTAAATCTGCTTTGGTAAAAAATTCCACAGTAACATGTAATTTTGCAAAATGCAACATAGTTTTCATTAAATGTCATAGTGATGGGCATTTTTTATGATAGCAATTTCTTCAAGGACCACACATACACTGCCACCAGAGTTTGATTGGAGACAAAAAGACCACCTTATTTGTGCCTTGTGTTCTTTGGAAGCTGCACAGCAATATTTCTTTAGGGGAAAATGCATGTTTGTCCTCTGCCAGTACAACCAGCAGAATATCATTGTCTATGCATTTACTGCTTGGGGTCACCATGGTCAGATTCTACACATCTGAACTTTGGAATACATAATGAATTCCTGTTTTGGATTTGTGGCATGTGCTTCCTATAATTATAAGCATCTCTTCAAATAAAGTATAATCATTTAACTTATCAAATTTCTACATGACTGAGAGAATAGATTTGGAAAATATTAAAAGATTATTAATACACTAGAGGGCACTAGAACCCTCAAGATCCAAGTTTTCCAAAACTTTGAGAAACTTTCAGTTCTCTAATAACATTTCCCTTTTGTTTTTAACTGTTTAAATATGACAATCAAATAAACACACAGGGTGATAAATCCAGACCTAATTCAAATACGAACTATAAAAGCTGTGTGCATGTGTAAAAAAACACATGGCTAAAATAAAAAAAATATACACTGTGGACCACAATAAAAGAACCAAGACAGCATCAATCAAAGTGAAACCTCTGCAACTTTCCCATTTTTAAAAATAAACTCTCATTCAAACTTAGTTCAGTGTGTGCAATTATCACACGGTCTCCATGTAAGCTTTATTCTGTTACAAGTCCATGGCATAATTGTCCAAAGCAATTAGGAGAAAGACAAAAAAAACCCCTGCTTCTTATGATGCGAATGGTGTGAAGATCTTCGTCAAATACACTTGTTCCTTGTTAGTCTTACAGACAAAGCCGTAAGTGGAATTATACAATGTAGGACTCAAAAGTGGCATATATTTGGTGTTTAGACTGCCCTTTAACACACTTCAAGACACATGAGTCTTTCTGGTCTGATTCTGTCTAGTCCAATTACCTATTTGCTGTCCTAAAGCCTGAGTGCTAGAGAGTGCAGGAGAGGAAGCAATACAGGTTGGTCCATTAGACAAATGGGGCACTGTCTCAGTCTGTCTTCAGCCACTCCCCACCTTCTTACTTACAACTAGTCTCAGTGTTGCATTTGTAGAACTCAGCAGGGAGAAGGATGGGGATACAAGAAGAATGAATCGCCTCTGGCAGTCATTGGCTCTGGCTGTGCCTACTGTTGGCTTCCTGCCTTCCACCCTACCAGTGCAAATGAACACTAGCCATGGCGGAGAAGAAGTCCAAGACAGTTTCCCGAGTGCTGGATCAGTTTTGCATGTTGTCTCGAACCTGGGAGAGACTAGGCATTCAAAAGGACATGTGAGTGCGAAGGCACCAACTGTCTCTGTAGGAAAATGCATCTGCTCCAGAAATTCACACATATGAAGGGAAAGAAGGACAGCTTCTTCTTCCTCATCTTATAAGGCTGGTGATGATAAATCAGCACCTGTGCTTTTGAGTTTTCAAACGGCTGAGCATATCCTGCTATATCCTTACAAAAACCTTGTAAGAGGTCATGACAGAAGTGAGATCTGTAATTCAGGCAAAATATTGCACCAGGAAGCTCTGCACTGGAATTGTGGAAAGAGGACAATAACAACCAAAATACCCTCATCTTTGTACACATGTGCATGTGTTTTTTGTGTGAAAGGGTGTACAGGTACACAGACTGTACACTCATTGAACATTAGATGTACATAACTGGATGAATGTACAGCTCAACAGTTTGTTACGTTGAACAGCATTGAGTTATTCCCTGTTGAAGTGTACATGTGGAAATTCTGGCCTCTGTTATCCAATCATGTATGCCCAATCACCAGGACAAGACAGTTTGTTCATATAAGACCAATCCTGGCCTTTAGGCATGACTTCCAATTAGTTTCTGGTCCCAATTCAAAGCGCTGTTTTCGACCTATAAAGCCTTAAATGCTTATTTTCTCATTACTTCAAGGGCCGCCTCTCCCCATATGAACTGACCCTGCAATCACCATCAGAAGTCTTTCTTTGTGTGCCCCCTCCACAAGAGGTTCAGAGGGTGGCAATGCAAGAACAGGACTTTTCTGTAGTGGTTTCCCATTTGTGGAATGGTCTTTGCATGGTGCTTTCATGACATATTTTTAGGCACCAGGCAAAAACATCCCTCTTCACCCAGGCTAATTAAACAATCTATGGCCTTTTCGTCTACGGGGGGGGGGGGGGGCGGGTGTATTGTTTTTTGGTGTGTGTATTGTGTATGTTTGTGTTTTTGTATCATTAACTACTCTGTGAATCTCAGATGAAGGGCAGTATATAAATAATAATAATAATAATAATAATAATAATAATAATAATAATAATAATAATAATAATTTTCTTCTCAGGCCATCATCAGGCCAACCAAACTTCTGTCCTACTTTTTTGAGCATCTTGTTAAGAGGTTGGCACTATACTTAATGACGATAGGATCCTTTGAGACACCATAGATAATATCTTCTTTGCACTCCGTTCACTCCCTAAAGCAAGTTATCCTCCCCTAGTTGGGTTGGGTTTATATTTCCACACACAATTCCTAATACATTCTATTAAAATGCCATTCATAAATAACCTGTGACACTCATTGAGGAAACATATATAAGTAACAAAGACAGGATGGAAGTGACAGTGCATAGCATTAGCATCAATTCTCATAAGATCAATTTAATTTTGGAAGGACTGGAAGCTAATATTAATGACAGACAGAAATGTGTTGGAATGCAGAAGGTGCTGCCAAGAAATCCGTATTTGCAATAATCATGCTCAGCAACATGAATGATTTACGATGGGAAGTAAACAGTATTAAATTTGCAAACGATAATATATTGGAAATGGTACAGAAACCAGAGAGCGAGCAGATAAATAATACAAAGGTGCACTGAGGGATGCGGGGGCAAGGTAGAAGATTCATCTACGAACAAGGAAAGGAAATAAATATTTTGAGGCGGGGAGGGGAATTGATAATATGGATTCTCAGTGGGAGAAATAGAGAGAAAGAGAGATCCAGAAAACAGCAATTGAAGGACCATTAAAGTGACATCACTCATGGATCACTATTTTGAGAACTATTACTTCATATTCAAACCATGTGGTACTGAAAAAGCAGCTCATAGAGCAGCCAGGCAAACACTGTTTGTCACAGACACAGATCTGCCAAACACTTAACCTCATGTGCCACTCAAGAACATGGACGTGACCCTTACTAAATCAGGTCATTAGCCCATTTAGTTTGGAATGTGCTTTCTGGAAATGACTGGTCATGAAGACTAATGAGAAATCAAACATCAGGGATGTATCTGATAATACCTGAGGCACCTTGCTAAGGAATCCTACCTTAGCTGCAGTTCTCTGCCTAGGAAGAATTGGACCATATCTTTTTTATCTACACAAGAACAGAATAGCTTTCTCACAACACCTTTGAAATTCTCACATAATTATCCATGAATGCATTAAAAAATAATAATCATGGAAAACCCTGATAACAGCCCCAAACAGCAGGAGGACTCTGGATAAATCCAGCTGTGTAGTGTCTTCCACCCATCACAATGTTCGCTATCCCCTGCAATCACTGCTGATCCCAATAAACCTTCTGTGGCCAAACCCCAAATGCCTTCTCTTTTTTCTTCTTCTGTGCCAGGGTTCACAAAGTTTTCTGCATGAATAGAATGGCACAACATCACTGGAGAAATCTCAGACTGGTCATTATTCAGCTTCTAAGGCAGTAGTCACCAATTTGGTGCCCACCAGATGTTGTGCAGTGCCAATCCTGCCAGCCCCAGCCAGCATGGCCAATAACCAGGGCTGATGGGAGTTATAGTCCAAAACAGCTGGAGAGCACCACATTAGCTCTTTTTGTGCTAAGGAAACACCACAATAAAGAGCCCAGTATTTTGCACTAGCTAGGCTTTCTTGGCTGAGAATAAACCATAACACAAGCATCGGAAATTATCTGTGCGCTGATTTTGTACTTTGGCTTTTGGGGGCTGGAAAGTAAGCAGCAAGTCTGTGTGTTCAGTGGCTCATGAAAAGCAGTTGTTTTGAACAGCGTTAGGAAGTAGGCCTCACCATGCAAAGGTAAATGTGTCTACAAGAGTCCTATTACAGGGCTCAGAGGACCACGGCTGCCCCCGCCCTGGGAAGTTCTCCTCGCAGCTAATCAGCTGTTGTGTCCTTGGCAGGAGTTGTGTATTAACTGTTCCTGCCAGAACTGCTTGTATTGCAATGCCTGCTAACAAGTCGGCTCTCCTGGCTAGTTTGGGAACGCCATTAGCACCGTTTAGCTATTCCATCTGCCTCGGCTATTGATGCGTTTTGCTGCTGCTTTTGGATTTCTGCAACCCTTCGTGCTCAGTGTATAGCTGGAGAGGAGTGAGTGTTAAAAAAAAAATCTGACCACATCAGAATGGAAATGTTAACACACAGCTTACATGCCTGGAAATGATTGTGCAAGGTGCAAGGCAAGGATGAATCATTCCACCTGAGTCCAATTAAAACTCCAGGTAGGAAAGTAGGTGTCAGAAACTGCACACAAAATAAATAAAAATAAATGGTAACCAAGTGTTTCTGAACGTTTTTTAAGCAACTTCCTCTATTTTCAGCAGAGATATATGTTGGGTGAAGGCGTTTGAACCTGTTTTCTATATCCCTCAGTGAGGTAAACTATCTGCTTAGACTAGGTACTTCCCCCCCCCTCACACCTTTCTGGCTAAGGGGGACTCATGTGGTTTGCCCCCCCCTGCAATCCTGGTTGGAGAAACATCTGCACAATTCATGTCAAGCAATCACACACAAATATGTTAACCATCTGAAATAAATAGAATAAGAAGTAATTTCTAAGAAAATCCATAGTCAATTTGTGAGAGCAAACTTGTTGCCAAGGTAGTGTCAGCTGCAGCCAAGTTTCCACTACAGAGTACATTAATTTACCTTCTAATTAAATCAAAAGCCTACCCCTTCTAGTGTAACAGACATTCATCTTGGTTCCCCAGTGGAATCTAAATTTTCTCCAGTTGTTGGTTAACTTGCAGTTTATTCCTTGGAGACACAGATGATTCTCAGTTGCAAGTGAAGGGAAGACTCCATGCTGGCTCAGTGGTCCGTTAAACATGGACTTGCTAACAATGCTTTCAGCTGGAGCAAATTTAGAATCAGCATGTCCAGAATCCATGGTACTCCATGCTGCTAGCCCATCCTGATTACCAGGATTAGCATGGGTGGCAGGCAGGTCTATTGCTTAACCATCCACCAACATCCCAAACTTACGCAGTCTTTGAAGTAACACTTTCTAAGAAAAGAAGGAAATACTGAAAAATGAACCCCACCCAAAGATTCACACAGTAAGAGGAGAACAGGACTGCAGTGATCTGCTTGTGTTATTCATCATGCAAATAAAACAAGTAGAATCAACACTATTGTAATATTCACAAAGACTTCCTGCATTGCTGCACATTTACCTCCCTTAGCCTTTCTTTGTCTTACTATCTCATCTCCTCTATGAAGAAAAATAATACTCCATTTTTTTACATCAGAAGGTGAACCATTTTTAAGGGCTTATTGTACAAATGAGTCTTGAATGTCCTTGGTTAAAGGGCACTATTCATGGGAAGTCAATGGCTGTTCCCTACAGGAGAATTTAGTTACAGATAGTGGGATAATAGTCTTAGCTAAAACCACTTTATCACCCAGGAATTCTTATCTTGCTTCTTTTGCTGTCTGAAAAAAGGATTGAGTTAGTGGAGGATGGATCTGGGCATAAACGTGAACTTTATTGCTTATCTTAGACCCTAAGCAGAAAAAGATGACTGCCAGTTTGCCCTGCAATTTAAATTGCTATCTAGTATAGATTTATAATGTGAGCTTACGTTACATCATAATAGCATCATTTAATTGCTGTTCACTCATTATATAATTTATTAGTTGCACATGAACTGCAAAATTGGTGGGATGGCTCAGGAGCCTTCGGCATTGTAGTTTTGTTGATGTCTGTGGCTAGAAGGCAGGTTTCCAAGAGTGTCATATTGTTCTGTTTAAGGCGGGGGGCAGATCCAGGCAACTGCTGGTTTTTATGTATTCAAGACTTAGGGGCCAACCATTGTTTCTCCCTTTACTCTCTTTCAGAGAAAGATGCTACAAAGACTTTCTCCCTCCCTATTTTCTTTCTTGTCCCTCAGGCAACTGGCTCTTTCAATCAATCTCTTCCGCTTTCAGCTTCACATTTTACCAGAGACAGCTCCTCTTCCATGGTTTATTACCCTAGGCTGAATTTTCAGATGGATGGGAAAAACTATGAGGAAATTGAGGCACATAACTGTACTCAGAAGCTGACAACTGGAGATTCCCTTCCTTGATAATTTTGCACTCATGCTAGACAGCTTTCTAATGTTTGTATTTACAAACAATATCCTTACTATAATGGGATGCGGGTGGCGCTGTGAGTTAAACCACAGAGCCTAGGACTTGCCGATCAGAAGGTTGGTGGTTCGAATCCCCACGACAGGGTGAGCTCCCGTTGCTCGGTCTCTGCTCCTGCCAACCTTGCAGTTTGAAAGCACGTCAAAGTGCAAGTAGATAAATAGGTACCGCTCTGGTGGGAAGGTAAATGGCGTTTCTGTGCGCTGCTCTGGTTCCCCGGAAGCGGCTTAGTCATGCTGGCCACATGACGTGGAAGCTGTATGCCGGCTCCCTCGGCCCAAAAAGTGAGATGAGAGTCGGTCACGACTGGACCTAATGGTCAGGGGTCCCTTTACCTTTATCCCCACTATAAGTCATGGAGAAGGGCTGTAGTTTAATGATAGAGCACCAGCTTCTCGTGTAGAGAGTCCCAGGTTCATTCCACAGCATCTCTGGATTGAGATGGGAATATTCCCAGTCTGAAACTCAAGGAAACCATTTCCACTCTGTGTAGACAATACTGTACTAGACCAAGCATAGGCAAACTCCGGGCCTCCAGATGTTTGGGACTTCAATTCCCATCATCCCTAGCTAACAGGACCAGTTGTCAGGGATGATGGGAATTGTAGTCCCAAACATCTGGAGGGCCGGAGTTTGTCTATGCCTGAACTAGACAGACCAATGAACTGATTAATTCTAAGGCAGTTCACGAAGTGCCATGTTCGTGTCTCCTACAGAACTTACAGCTAACTTTTAACTATTCAGATGATTGCAACTGGCTTAAGTCTTGAGAGCATATGCTAGGGCCATGTCTAAGCTTTTGAAATTGACTGGAAGAAAAAGCTCCCCTCTCCCCAAGTTGCTTAAATCAGTAAATAAAACTAAGATTGAATGGGATTCATGTTGTGGTCAAAGTGTATCCTTCACAAAGCTTTGTGACCAAAAATTTCCATGAACTAAACTAAATTAAGGAAGCTTAAACATGTCTTTTGGATTTTGTGGCTGAGTAAATATATTAATCCACAATGGTAAACAGAGCAAAGTGTAGCTATTCTTTTAAATATAGTTTACAGTCTACAAGTGAAGCAGAAATAATACTGTTAAGACTTGCCTCAAGGAAAGTGGTATTAAACATTGTAATAAAAACAACACATCCTACCAAATAAGCAATTATATTATCCTTATCTATAGAAATAATAATTCCCTGTTTACCTATACAAATAGAGCACAATATGCAATTTTTCTGATAATTGCATCTGATACTTGGATCTCATTTTGTGGTTTAATCAAACTATTTTGTGTTTTATAAGCTGCAACTTTCTTTGGGAATAAATCTGCTGTTCAAATCCTGGATGATAATAATTATAAGTCAATTTTTACTGTATTGTGTGTAACAATGATTAAATTTTTCTTTGCCTTTGCTGACACCTTCATCTCTTTGCTAGTTTTAACGGTTGCATCATTCTACTCACTTTGTGAACGAAGATACACAATGCTTTCCCCAGAAAAAAATAGGTCAGTATTCAACATTCCAAGGATTCAAGATTCCCATTGTCAATTAACAAATATCTTTTTTTGCATCGTAATTTGTTGCTGTTGTTGTTAATTAAAATACATAATAAGAACAAAAACAAACCAATAACCCCCCCCCTTCCGCAACACATTTTAAAAGGCATTGGATACCAATCAGCCAAAGGCCTGGTTGAAGAGGAATGTTTTCGCCTGGCTCTTAAAGGTGTATAATGAAGTCAATAGTGGAACCTGCCTGGAGAGAGTATTCCAGAAATGGGGAACCACTGCAGAAAAGGCCCATTCTCATGTTGCCATCCTCTGAACCTCTTGTGAAGGAGGCACACAAAGAAGGGTTTCTGAGGATGATCTCAGGGTCCACGTAGGTTCATATGGAGAGAATCAGTCCTTGAGGCAGTGTTAGGAACTGAGCAGAGGAGGAATGGTGGAGACCACCTCCCCATGGAGGAAGTGGAAGACAGTATAGATTTACAACAGTCGTTTGTGGGGGGTTACAGCTCAGAGGAAGATGAGGGGGAAAGTTGGGAAATAATGGAAGAGGAGGAGGAGGGGCAGAAGCAGAACAGCAGCTGACAGACACAGTGTCACTAGAAAGCAATCCAGACCCTCCATCTCCCAGAACCCAGTGAGCCTTGAAAGTAGGAGAATAAAGAGCTCAAAGACAGAGGGCACGTAGCAACACCCATAGAAGTGATGAATGAGGAAGTGGGAGAGACGGGAGGGCAGAGATTCACTTGAGACAACACCATTATCCAAGAGGCTGGGTACTACAGCCTCTCTCTGTAAATATTGAAATTAAAAAAGGATCTCTACTGATTCCAGTGAAGTACATAGGCGAATGTGAGAATACAGGAGTGCCATGTATGCACAGGGTAGTAACCATGTAGGTCTGCAACTATTCTGTCCCTTCTAGGTTTGGAGCTAGCAGGAAAGTGAGCTGTGATTGTGATATTTCATGTCTGGGTGGTGTAGCTTCAGACATGGTAGAGTCTTGACCATAAAAGGTAGATTGTGGTAAACAAAGGAAAGTTTCAACAAAGTAAATTATTGGTCAGCAGGTCTGGACTTGGTTCATAGAGTAGAATCAGGCTAAAACTAAAAACAGCCAATCAGAACCTTGGACAGAGCACTCATCTATAATATGGGGAGTTGCTTCAGAGGGGTGCAAAGACTTCCTCGTATCTTATAAAGCAGAGATGTGGAACCTGTGTCCTTCCACATGTTCTACTCCATGACCAACCTGGTAGGCCTCACTTCCTGATGGGAAGGTACCTAGTATCTTAAAGAGCCATTGCTTTATTTAATAGTCTTTGGCACTTTGGCACGCCTCTGAATCTGATACCCTCCCAGGAGCCACAGGATTGAACTGTTAGAGTACAAAGCTATACACATTTACTTGAGAATAGGCTCTGCTATACTCTGTGGGATAAATAGCTGTATAGGAACACATGTTTGGGTTTTGTGCTGTTAATGCCAATGTAGAAATGTCTCTCCTGGGAGGTTGCCCAAAAATAAATACAGCCCTTGTGCTAAGATAGATTCTGTAGCCGGATAGAGAGGCTATGTCCCCATCATCAAAGGAGAACTAAAGCTGTGATTCGGTATTGCAGGTTGTTGGGCTAGATGACACTCTGAATTCCTTCTAACTCGATAATATTATGATTCTATCTGAGCCCTTATGTAGTTCCTAAGTGCCTAAGCAGTCTTCGCAGTCTGTCTCCATCTATCTGCTTCCTCCCCACCTTCCTCAAGCTGTCAAACTCTGTTAAATATTTTCATTCCATTAATATTTAGATTTTGCTTGTATATGCATGTTTGACAAAATCCAAACATCTTGTGGAATAAATAACTGCAATAGCATTTATCTATCAAAGCAAAGCACATAAGTAATGCACTTGAAGATTAGGTATATTTCACAGTTAAATCAAACAGTGACACAAATCTCACTTTGCCTTTTTTTAAAAACATCTTTCCATTAAAGGAGATGTGGGATGTTGAGTTTACACAGAGAGGCTGCAAGCAGGATTTTGAGTCTCATCCACAAGTGTTCTTGCCCATATACAAACACTATTAAATACAAAGGAAGGGTGAGTCACTGCACAAGGCAAAAAGGCCCAATTAAATAATCACATGACCAATTAAGATAAAAGGGCTCAATCCATCGAAAATGAGTCATTACTAACATGGTCTTTAATCAAAAGTATTTCTCAATAATTCAGTGATGATTAGCACCGAGTAAGACTGCAAAGGATTGAAGAATATTCTGTCAAAATAATGGGGTTTTTTTTTAAAAAAAATTAAACTGTCCACCCAGTGCATTAGAGCCAGCTCCATAGTCCCTGCATGTCACATGTGACTTAGGGTGTAAAATACATCTTTCTGGATGTGTGGGGAATTGTGGAGGTAGGGCAGTATGCTGAGAGGAGAGAAATGGCAGGCATTTATAACAATAATAATGGGAAGGGGTGCATATTGTCCAGTACAACCCACAGTTGTATGCAGTACATTCAACGGAACAGCAGCATACGCATAGTCCTGCACATGACAATTCCTGCATTTTGTAGATTGAGCAGATTTAAAATCCCTAATCTTTTCTAAGCACTAGCAACGACATCGACATGCCTTTTGGCCATCCTATTCCTTTTGTTTAGAGTAAAAACAAAACAAAACAACACACACACACCCTACAAAATCTACACAAGGATAACTTATGCAAAAAATTGGAAAGAAAGGATTGTTCTGACAAAGGAACATTGGTTGTAGAAGTTAATAGAGTTTGTTGAATTAGCGAACTTGATGGCCAAAATAAGAAATTACAAGGAAAAGAAAACAAGAGGCTTGTGGGAACTTTTGAAGAATGCTGTAAAAAGAGTGGCATCATGGTAGGATAAGCTTATGAGCAATAGTAGACAAGACAAAGGAAAAGAAAAGGGAGAAAATAAAGGGAGAAAAGAGATAATATAAGGAGTTGTAGCAAACCAAGGATTTGAAGTAGGATGTCAATGGAAGATAAGTCGGGAAGTCTATGTAAGATTCAGGTAAGAGTTGTATAGATGTAATGGGTTAATTGGAAAATTAATAAACAAATAAAAATCTGCACATCTTTTTAAGCTTTTAAAAAATACAGTGCATGAGGTGGCCCATGGTCTGAATGCTTAGAAATTGACCTGAGTGTTGTCTCTCTGTCTTCACTTAGTGCTTTTCAGAAAGCAATTTCAGTCCCTCATGAGCGGCCAGTTAGCACATGGGTCTTCTGCTATGCATTGAAAACAACGTAGTCACGGCAATATCTCCTGGGAATGACTGGTCTTGATGATATTCCTTTGCTCATATGTCTGTGAGGGATATGGCAACCACCATATTTATGAACTGTAAAACACTTTGGGGAAGTTGTCTCCTTTGATGATGAACCTACAGATACAAGCACTAAGGTCATTGCAAGTGACCGTTAACTGACAGCTGTGAGTCTTTGCTTCACCTTCCTCCTCAGAGGCAGTCTCCTGTTATTTTATAAGTGAGCACGCAGGGAAAGTTGAGCCAGTGTAGAGCAGTTGGGAGAAGAAAATTTCTTTCCACAAGACAATTTTGTCCTTCCCCTGAGGGCTTTTCTGAATCTGGCCTGATAACCAGCCGGAGCTGTTCTCTCTGAGCTGAAGCTCTCATTTTGATCTCAACACTCTGGTAGTTCGGACAGTGGAGAGAGAGAAGTTCCTTGGACTTGTCAGATTGTCTGATTGGAGCTGTAAGGCAGGGAGTGGTGAAGTGACAATGACAAAGACGCCCTTCAGGCGGGCTTAAAGATCTGCTAACTACTGTTCAGTTCTTTGCATGAAGGAATAGTGCATGAGTTGACGCTAGTGGCCACAGTAAGAGAGAAATCTGCCCCAAAGGAGGGAATGGTGGTTTTGGAAAAGCTTTTTTGGTTCCCCTAGCATTAAATTGTTTGATGGTGCTAGCAGGAAAGCCAAGAGACTGGAGAAAGGGAGCTAACAACACAAGTAGCACCATTCTTCTCTCCTTCCACCCCTTCTTGTATTAAGGCATCAATGTTGTCTGGGAATTGGCTTAAATAGGCATAATGAAAGGATAACTGTGCAAAAGTCTGCAGTAAAGAACATTCCCCCTCTCTCTTTTTCCAAGACCTGTCATTTGTATTTTCTTCATCATGGTGGAACAATCCCAGTACACTGTCTCCATGGTCAGAAGCAACAATGTTTCTCAATACCAGTTGCTGGAAACCACAGGAGGCGAGAGTGCTCTTGTGTTCAGAAGTCTTGCTTGCTTGCTGGTTTCCCACAGACGTCTGGTTGGCCACTGTGAGAACTGGATAGTGGACTTGAGATGCCATTGGCCTTGTGTTCTAACACTGACCAACAAACTGCACCCCCAGAGTTTTGCTCTTTTGGGATATCTAGCAGCAGGAAAACCCTTTCCCTATTGATGGTTGTGTTCTCTTGCAGGCAGTTTGCCAGGAGCGGCATGCCACAGTGCAGTCAGGTTGGGCCCAAGCAAAAAAAGCACCCAGGTCCCAACTTCTCTCTTTCACATACCCCTCTTTCTGCCACCTCCCTGCATTTTCTGCCACCCCCTTTAACCCCACATTATTTTTTTTAATTAATTTGAACTATTACTGCTGTTGGATCACATTGTGTGTGTGTGTGTGATATCCCAATTGTGGTCTCAGGTTTTTAGGTGGCAGGCGGCACTGGATTGAGCCAGAATAGAGCAAAACAGAGGTATCTGAGGGTGTCCTCCAGATGCTATTAGACTATATTTCTGAATATCCCCGACTACTGGCTATGCTGACTGGGATTGATGGGAGCTGGCATTTAGCAACTTCTGGTGAGCACCATATTGGCTCCCCCTGCTGATACCCCCCTCCCCACTTGAGCACAGGTATTGCCATTTGGGTTGGACTTAGGAGATGGGTTAAAGAAGCAAAGGATGTCCTGGAACCCTTGTTATTGAGTCCAAGGTTACATAAATATGCTGGATTCCCTTCTCTTCCACAGGATTCCAGACTTAGTATTAGCAATACATTACTGCTACTGCCAAGGTTCAGGGCCAAACCACGCATGATGCAATCTCCAGGAGATCAATGATAATTTCCTGGCTTTTCACCATCACCTTTCCCCCCTTTTTATTATTACTCTAAACGGCTCATAGAGGATCCAATTTCAATCTGACCCATGATGGCACTCTGAAGAGAAGTGTTTAACCCCCTTTCTGACACCGTTGATCTCCCTGATCTAAGTCTTCCTTTAAGTTCCTGTTGGGCACCCCAGCAACAGAGTGAAAATCAGGTGTGTTGCAGACAGGCACAATTATAAATTTGACAATCTTCAGGGGAGAAATCCAGTTATAGCACTACAGCTAATTACTGTTCCATTTCAAGGTGTTAAATTGAGGGTCAAATACCATGTTAAGTAAGACCACCCAATGAGGAAATCCATGTCTGAGCTCTGATTTGAATCCACATGTTTCAGGTAAAGCCAACCCCTCTATCTGCTGAAACATCTGCACTGAAGTTAAATATTTTAAAGCAAAAGCCAAGAGGTTTGGCTCCAACTCTTCTTTTATCGCCTACCATTCAATGAATCAAATTCCCAAGTTTTATTAAACTTTGTTGGAAAGATAAATAGTAGAAGTAAAAAAAAAAGACAGAAATTAGCCCAAAAAGATGACTTCATGCTATCAAAGGTTTGAAATGAGCTACCATAGGGCTGCTTGATATGATATATGTATATATTTATTTCTAATAAACATGGCAACTTAATATATATTCACACCTAAGCTAAATAATTTATTCAGCCCCTTGTGGCCGATGACCTTTTTGTGTGATTTTATTTCTTTTAATATAAGGGTATGGATCCAGTAATAGCCAAATTCCCAGAGAAACAAGGTTCTGCTTAAAGATCTCCCCTACATGGCAATCCTACACATGTCTAATCAGAAGTAGGTTCCATTATTTTCTGTGAATATTACTCATAGGTATGTGTGTAGAGGATTGCGACCGTCACCTGGTTTATGGTGGGCAAGTTTGTCTGACATGGGTATTTATTTATTTAGTCATTTATCAATCTATTTTAGAAGATCCTTCAGGTGCCATTGAAAAACCCTGATTCACAGGGAAAACATGACTGGACGAGTAATGGCTGTGCAAACCTAAAGTTCTAGAATGCACTTGAATCCCTCCCCACAAATCCTAACAGTCTGGAGGTGTCCTTAATGTTTTCACTGTTTTGAGCAGGCAACCACCCATTTATGCACATGCGCATCACACTGAAAACATCACAAAGATGTCACAAAAGGGGGTGGAATGGGGCAGGGGCTGGGAGCAGCATGGGGTGTTTTGCACTCTTGCAGTCCTCTTGGTATGAAAAGTTGGACCACTCTGATTTTAAATGCTCCTAAGAGGTTCATCTAATATATCTCTATGTTTTCATGCAGGCAAACCATCCATTTGGTAGACTAGCTAGCTCATTCATCATTGTTCAGGATTGATTGATTTATACATTTACATTCTATCTTTCCATGGAAGCTCAGACACCTGGGTCCCCTTCCTATGTTCTTTGCGCCTTCTGTGCAGATGTATCAGGGGCAGAAATAATGCATGAAGTTGGCTGATACAGGTCATAAAAATTATACATGCACACAGGTATAAACAAATATGCAACAGCATCAAGTTTTGTGTGGGTGCAGAGAGAAATTTATTGAAATCATTTAAATACTTGTTTGGTCATGAATGGATTCCTGTAGCCTAACTTCTTCTTTTTCTGAAAGAAAATAACTGTCAATAAAATGTTAAAATGTGATGTCTTGGACAGAAAGAAAATGAAAATGGGGTAGGAGAATACACTGGGGGCTAAAAAAAAAGGTTAGCGGCAAACGGGCATTCACCTAGCATTGCATAACGCTTTGAAAATGAGTTTTGCCTTTTACAAGAGCTGGTCTCCTAATACACATTGTTCAGCAGAGACTACAATGCATGGCTCCTAATGAGCTTTTAATGTTATCTCTGTCAGCTGAAGCCTTTCCTGTTTTATTCTGAAGGTACGGCAAAGCAATTTGCTTTGTGGAATAAAAAGGAATCAGGACGACCCAGACACAGAAATCCAATTTCTTCTGCAGACAGCCCCAGTGCTATATGCCTTCCATTTTAATGACTGACAGATTCCATTTCTCCTACCCTGGCATCATAGAGGAAACAAACTTCCTTGTTTCAGAGCGACTGTTAAAACATTTCCAAAGATCAGTACCGACTCTCTCCCCCGCCCCCACTGCACCATGCTGATAATGGAGAAGCGTTCTTAATCATTTACACCTGTTAATTTAGATCAAATGTGGTTACCAACACAACTGATTTGATGGTGATGGAAGTTAGCATTAGTATAAATTCTGTCTGCTGATCCAACATCCTCTGCTGGAACACTACAATTGATCAGTCAAGCGTATGTTTATTGTACACCACAGGAAAGTAAAAATGCCCTTTATTTTAAAACAAATGCTATAGTTCTGCCTTCCAATTTTCCACACACTTCTGGCTCAACAACTAAAATATTATGGTCCCCTCACTTCCTCCTTCCCTCCCTCCCTCCCTTAAAATGCATATATTTTCTAGCTTCCTGAGTCTTGCTCCACTTCAGGCACCGCTAATTTCTTTATCATTTATTAGTGGGATGAGGTGAGATTGGGAGATGAGGTGATGAAAAAGAGAAGTTGCAGGATGCAGGGCAAGGTGCGATGAATAATAGTTATTAATCCCATCTCCCAGATCACATGCAGGGGGAGGGTGCTCCAGGCCACTGGAATAGAAAGTTACACTGACTGGATTTCCCCCTGCCTGTACCCACTCCAGTGAAATAAGGAATGTTGCATTTGACTGTACCAATAGATTACATCCCACAAAATCAAGGCTGTGTATGCCATACATTTAAAGCGTACATATATTTTCTGTACATAAATGTTCCTTCCTCCATGCTCACAAATGTTCTTCATGGTATTCATTCAGGGTGGGGGAAAGAAATTGCTAAGTGGCAATCAATTTGAGACATAAATATCTATCTGCATGTGAATTCCACCCCCATCTCCAAGGGGAGCATATTTACAATGCCCTCCTCCCCTGGAAAAAGAGGATAATTGGTTTCCTCCAGGGGAAGAGATGTAGTTTGGCATGTGGGGCACTTTGCCCAATAAGGAAGAGGTGGAGACCAGACTATTTATGCTGACTCCACCCCCCACTTTCCCCCCTTTTGACACCCACCCTCCCACCAGGGTGGGCGCTGCTAGTTGTCTTTTGTCAGGTACTGAGCATCAATTTTAGGAGGAGCTCCTAACAGTCCTTGGGTCTCATCATTTTTGCCTATGTCACTCTGTTGAGTGTTGTCTGCATGGCTGGAATGGTGTTTTAGAATTTGGTTTAACTGGCATTTAATCCGGGTAGGGTTTAAGGAATGCTTGTGTTCATATCTCAGCCTTTAATCCGGGTAGGGTTTAAGGAATGCTTGTGTTCATATCTCAGCCTGTTTGTGAGGTTTGGTCTGGCAGGCACATTGGGGTGAACATTGGCCAGTGGAGCAGTGGTGCACATGTCAGGTTCATGCACCCAGGGTGCACTCAGCAACTGGGAGGAATCTTAAGAAAACTTGCTGTATGACCACAGCATGCAGCTGCAGGCTTGCTCAAGAAATAAGAGGGATTGTGTCCTCCCATTTATTACAAATCCTCTGCACAGACATATTTGATTGGGTTAATTTCCTCCATCTGGTTCATTTCCAGATTCTCTGTTTTATTATATTTTAATAAATATAACACGTTTACCCATAATGCCGTTTGCCTCGAGTCTTCTTTCCGATGCGATGGCAATATGCTTTTGTATTCATACCTGCTGTTGAATGTGTTGCTGTAAAGTGATATAACCCTTGATTTCTGTGGTCACATATAAGTGGCCTGCTTAATTAAATTGGCTTGAGAAATTTAACATAACTTATTTAAGATGCATGCAGCAATAGCAAAACAGCAACCTTGACTTTTACTATGAAGCTAAGATGTAGTTAATTAGGCAACATGACAATGTGTAGAAAATGTAGTTCTGACAATAAGCCAGTGCAGCCCTGTTCTATGTTCTTGCTCATTATTTTATTTTTTGGTCTTTCCCTTGGTCTCCAGAACTGACAATTTCCTAGGTTCCCACTTTAGCTGTAACAAATATTCTCTGTGGGTCGCAGGCAGCCTCCATTTGATATCTCAGCATGGTTTCTCTCTGGTTTTGTTCCTTCTGTTGGCTTCACAGTTTGGGATATTGGAGTCTCTGCTTTTTCCTTTCTTTTAGCTGATTGCTACTGATTTGCCCAGATAAGCTCTTGTGAGGTAGGTGTGTGTGTGCATTCATTCTCAGCCTTGACAATATCTTAACCTTTTGTGCCAGTTCTTACTTTATTTTTCACTTTACGATTAAAATAGTCACTCCTAGGTGTGTCATAAAATTACCCACTCATACAGCATTTCATTGGTAGAGTATAAAGGGACCTAATTTGGAAGCCATTGAAAGTGCTATGTATATACAGGGCAAGCATTTAGTCATGTAGTCTGAGCTCATCTCTTGCTGTGACACAGTAGGCAATTCCTCGATGTGGAGTATGGGCTCCTTGCATTTTCTTTGTGTCACAAAATTCTTTCAGTAATTCTGTGTAGTGTGGGACTCATGCAGGTTTTAATCTTCCTTTCTTATTCAAAGAATACTGCATGATTATTGCTCTTCAAGTATATGTGTGTGTGTGTGTGTGTGTGTGTAGAATGTGACTTAGACAACATTTTGTAAACATGTAAAAAGCCTGGCAGCCAAATATTCTGATGGTTATTTTGAATCAGTATGCAAATTAAGCATTTCCCATTTCTGTACACACACACGCATGCACGCACGCGCGCGCGCACACACACACACACACACACCACTTTCTTCCTGCCAGGATACAGCCTGTAAGAGTCCAGCAGGCCACAACCACATTGAAGAAGAGGTCCCCCCCCCAGCCCCTGCCTTCCTCCATTTCCTAGATGTTGAGTACACCCGGGTTCATTTAGGCAGAGGCACATAAACTGCTGAAGTATAGGGTCATAAAGTAAATTGGGGATTGCACACAAGTAATATGACATACAGAAGGTTGACAGGTGAAGTTTCCCCCAGAAGTGTATTTCCATACTAGAAAAGGCTTACCCTGTTTAATTTGTGCCAATTATACAACAGTTAAAGGCAGAAGTCATCATTTGCTTTATCTTGTACCTTTACTTCTTGCTGCAAACTGATCCTGTTGAAACAGAGTGATTCTTTCAGCAGGTAGGAATCGATAAGGTATGCCTCACATTCCTTCCTTCTGATTGCTTAAGCAACAGTGATTAAGTGACTAAGGCTTAATCTACACACATATTTAAAAAAACCCTGTGAAAATGCTTTTTTAAAAAAACATTCTAAAATATATATGAAATTTGCCATTAGCTCACCAGTGCCATATTTTGTCACATTTGTGTAATGCACTTAAAACACACTTAAAATGTTATATTTGCAACTGTATAGCTGAGTCCTAAGTGGCTTCAGCAATAGCAGTAGTTTCATATTACAATATTGCCTTTGCATTTTGCTTGTTAACTTGCTTTTTTAAAAAGAAACCTATGAGTCCAGCCCTCCTGCTGGGGAGAGGAAGGAATGAACATGAAGATGACCTAGAAATTGTTAGAAGGTCTTCCCCAAAATGAATTTAATCACTTAATTCACATTTAGTTTGTCAAGCAGTTATGGGAACACTTTCAGATGTAGTTCAGAGGCTTGTGAACACGTTCAGTGAACTTTATTCAACTAAAATAGTTCACTTCCCACACTGAATGATATTGGAGAATGGAGAATAGTGGGCAGAAATATGTAGTGGTATCAGGGATGAAATTACTGTGAGAATATATATTGGGGAACTGGGTTGAAGGCAGCTTACATGGTACACAAATGAAGGCAAGAGTTGTATCTTACTTTTTTTTTTTGCCTTTGGCACATAAATGGATTTATAAGTTTCCTTTGTTGAAGGGTTTGTTTGTTTTTTAATCCTAGAATTTCCATGTGTTTTTAGATTAAAAAAGGAAATGCACAAATTATACCTGCTGTAATTCAATCTTCTTGTAATTTGAAAACCTCAAGCTGCTTTCCTTTCATCTAACATTTCATCATTCCCATATTTAATTTCCTTTTTATATCCTAGAACCAACTCTTCAATTTTCAAAAGACATAAAAAATGCTGCAGAAAAATATATATTACTCCACAGATCGCTTCTTGCCAAATATTTCTTTATCAGCTTACAAACTCGTGCTGTGTACACACCATACTTTTAAAGCACATTTCCCCCCTCAAAGAATCATGGGAACTGTATTCACACACACACACACACACACACACACACACACACACACCAAGCTACAATTCCTAGCATCCTTAACAAACTATGGATTTCATGATTCTTCGGGAGAAAGAATGTACTTACACAATGTATGGTCACCTTGGAGAGGTGGTTGCATCCGATTCAGATTGAAGTTCATAGTCAAGGTAATACAGTGGTACCTTGGTTCTTGAACGGCTTGGCTCCTGAACAAATCGACTTCCAAACATCACAAACCCGGAAGTAAGTGTTCTGGTTTGTGAACATTTTACAGAGGCCGAACATCTAATGTGGCTTCTGATTGAGTGCAGGAAGCTCCTGTAGCCATTCAGAAGCCACGTCTCGGTTTTTGTATGGTTTTGGTAGTCGAACAGACTAAGTTTGAGAAACAAGGTACCACTGTACCATGGTTTATTTAGCTGATATTTTCTGGATGTTTGATCATTCATCTGGCATGCTTATTAATTTAGCACTGTTGAAGCTCTGATTATCAAAACATAGGGTGCCTTGGAAACTCAACGCTCCCCCTGCACCTTTTGTGCCACTGATAAGTCTCTCCCATTTCCCCACGTTTCCCATTGCACTCTTTTTCTTCTGTCATGGTGTGTCAGGGATCCCTCAAATGTGACATTAAATGCATCTTTACATTCAATTAGCACTTTTGCAAAATAAAATTAGTGGCCTCTGAGGTTTGGAAGGCTAACATTAATCACGATCACAAAGCAGGCACAGAGGGGCAGTATAAACCTTTTCCCCATGTTGTGGTCTTGGTGTTTTTTGTTTTTTTAAACGCATTCCTTTGCGGCAGCAAAACCAAAGCAGGAAGAGGCAAAAAGGTTAAAGGTTAGGGGTCTTCAACACTCCCTGATTCATACCTGCAAAATAACTTCATCCCATCTCTTCTTCCGGTGCCATAGTATACAACACATCTTCCTCCCAAATTCCACCTGTGATGCTATGGAAATATTGAAGTCTTGCTGTCATGCATTAAATAACCCAAGTGATGAGACACTGCATAAAACCAAAACACAACTGAGTGGAGGGATGTAAAATGGCCCATGGCACGTGGTGTAAGATGACTTCACTGCAGACAATCTATGCTTCTTAGCATTTGGTATAAAAAGGTAAAGGTAAAGGACCCCTGGACGGTTAAGTCCAGTCAAAGACGACTATGGGGTTGCGGTGCTCATCTCGCTTTCAGGCTGAGGGAGCCGGTATTTGTCAACAGGCAGCTTTCTGGGTCATGTGGCCAGCATGACTAAACCGCTTTTGGTGCGACAGAACATGGTGATGGAAACCAGAGCGCACGGAAACACCATTTGCCTTCCCACCGCAGTGGTACCTATTTATCTACTTGCACTGGCATGCTTTCAAACTTCTAGGTAGGCAGGAGCTGGGACAGAGCAACAGGTGCTCACACCATTGTGTGGATTCGAACCGCCAGCCTTCTGACTGGTAAGCCCAAGAGGCTCAGTGGTTTAGACCACAGTGCCACCCGCATCCCTTAGCATTTGGTATATAGTTGTAATATCCTGAGAAGACAAATATGTGATTTCTATTGATTATAAACTTCTTTGAACTCCTATATGCCTTCCAAATCTATATATATGAAGAAGAACTAATTATGCACAAAGCAATTAACTCCATATATATATGGTGTTGGTATTCACCATAGAGTTGTTACAGTAAATGCTAGGCTTTTAACATTTGGGAGAAAAAGGTGCCAGTGCTGCATACTCTTGAGTACCCCCAGAAAAAAGCACTGTCTGTATGGAACAGCTTTACGACACCAGATGTGTGCATATTTAACCTCCCCAGGTGAAAACCTGTTCATTTCCTTTTACCACACCGAAGAAGGAAGTGAATGTCTACAAGCTGTATGAGAACTCTGCACTGTTTTCTTCTTCTTCAGAGAACTATCTTAAATTAAAGTCAGCCAACCTTTTCCCTTTTCCCTGAACTAGGTTTAATTACTGAAAATCTTTTTACATGTGTAGCCTTCAGCTATTAATACTATAGAACAGGTTTTGGCTAAGTAAATACAGGATAGGAAGAATGGCTAATTATCCACAACGCTGCAATTTCACGCTATAATTGTCAGTGGTATTAATTCCAACTCAGCATATCTGAAACCTAATATGGATTCCACAGCCTGGCCAGAGGAATCTATGTACACAATGGGTAACGCTCTTTAGAGAGAGGATTTTTTTTAAAAAAAGAAAGAACAAAATAGAAAAAGAAAGCAAGAAAAGCCAAGAAAGAAAGCAAGAAAGAAGGAGAAAGAAAGAAGCAAAGGCTATGTCAATTACCCTCGCTGAAGAGAAAAAAACACAGCTGCTGTTTGTAAAGGCAAAGAAGAAAATGTCACAGGCAATGGGGAAATAGCAAAGCGAAACATATTGTTCATCTGTGAATTGTGACATTGGTTCAGCATGTCTGATACCTATCCTTGGCTAGTGGTGTAAGTGGGCAGGAATGTAGTTTCGGGAGTGGGGGATCATTCAAGACACAACCACGCCATACATTTAAAGGGTTCTTCCTGTACTGCAGGGAGTGGGACGATGGCCCCTTGGGGTCCCTCCCAGCCCTGAGATTCTATGATTCCACTTTAAACACTCATGTCTTCCCCCAAATAATTTTTGGGAACTGTAGTTGGTTAAGGGTTCTGCGAATTGTTAGGAGGCCCCTATTCCCCTCACAGAGCTACAATTCCCAGAATGGTTTAATAGCCAATCCCTCTTCACAGAGAACTCTGAGAAACTCTGGGCTGCTTAGCTTCAGCAAGGTAGCTGACTGATGTGGCTTCAGAGCATTTATTTTAAATTACAGGTATACAATTCAGCATTGTTGTAGTGCTTTTCTCCTGCAGGGGTCTTTGTAATCCTTATCAATCCTCACTATACAGTCGCAGCTCTGTGGAGTATGGTTTTCCTTATTCTACCAATGGGGCAAATGGAGGTCACAGGTGTGCCAACGGCGTTGCAGTGAGTTCCAAACTGAGTAGGATTTTAATACAGGTCAACATCTAACACCCTTGCCAACTATATTGCTTGAGTGGCCTCAAGCTCCTTCTTAGTAGAGTGAATCCTGAATAATGACACATTGTGTTGTCATTTCTTCATGACCGGTTTATGGTATGGAGACTGTTGAATCAGAGAGTGATTTTCTACCCACTGGGTGGCAGAAGAACACAGTACCTTGTGTTTACTAATGTCTGTGGTAGCAAGAAAGGAAATTGTCTATGAAGGATGGATATACTCTCTCTCTCTCTCTCTCTCTCTCTCTCTCTCTCTCTCTCTCTCTCTCTTCTCTCTCTGTGTGTGTGTGTGTTAGTGAGCATTGTTTTGCAGGCTATGCTTGTTTGCGAACTATTTGGAATCCTTACAGTTCCACATCTGTGCAGGACACATTATTTGATGACTCAGAAGATGAAGTACATGTGAACACGTCCTGAAGAAACCACTAAGGAACTGCTGTGGGGAACAGCAATGCAAGATTAACCACTACAATCAAACTGTTGGGAGTGGATGAATGTGAAGGAGAGGGAATTAGGGAAGTATAATGTGATTAGGTGAGGGGAAGGGAGGAAAGTTAGAGGCCCAGATTTACTTTTTTAAGGGCAGGTCACTTTCAGTTTAATTTTATTCATGTCAGCATAAAAGAGAGAGCAGTCCTGTGAATCTAGTGTATCATACTCTGAGAGAGATTTGTAGTAACATTTTAAAGTTCTAGTATGGCTCTGCTCATAAGAAGCTGAATTGTTACTTAGCAACAAGCCCAAGTGGGGCTTTCAGGAAAGCAATATAATCTTACTATGTCTGATACAACTTCATTGTCCAAGCTGACACCAGAGAACTTCAGATTGAAATCAGTCTGTGCAGCAGGAAAATGGGAGGAGAAGCCAAGGCAATTTAAAATGGAAATAAAGAGAAGTATATTCAAGTCTTTTAGAAAAGATAAGGTAAAAGGGGAGATTTTGAGAAGATGTATGAGAGAACTTAAGCCAAGTAACAAGTAACAAACTACACGTTTTCTCATGCCTACAAGGTTTCTGGAAGACCCACATTATGGTTTGTTACATAGATGGCCTTTGAACTACTTTGAAGAGAAAAGTCATAACATTTGTAACTGATCTCACACATTATTGATTCTATATTTGAAAAAAAAAAACAAATGATACCAAACATCTGAACCAACTCAGAAAGATTTGGGCAGCTTTGGAGTGTATTTCAATATTTTATATAGCAGAAATATGCACCTTTGATAATGGCTTTAGTTATTGTTCTGCAAAAAAGGTCTTTAAAAAATATTAAATGTCACATTCATTCTCCTAACCTAGAGCCTCAAGTAATTTTTAGAACAGTAGGCAAAACATTCCATTATGTAAACTGAAAATAATGGCTCATTTCATTCGCTCACTTGCAGCTACAAAATGCAATAATTAAAGCTTACTTTTTAATCATCAAGATGCTGTCTGAATCCATTTACATTTGTGCAGAAAGGGACTATAAGAGATTCCTAGGGGAATGCATCTGCAACTTTCAGATGTGAAAGTTAAGAAGCGGTTTGCTCCAATCTTCCTGACCATTTGTAAAAATAATATGAAGAATATTTGAGAGAGGAAAACTGCAATTGTGTGTTTTTGATGAACATATTACTTAAAGATCCACAGGGACCAAAACCACACAACGAAGATGTGAGCTATTATTAAAGTGACTAAAAAGTTTCTTGCTGTTTCTTCATTAATGCTTTATGGTATTTGAAGCCAATATGTGATTAAACTTGCGTAGAAATTATTGGGGGGGGGGGAGGGAGGGAAGGAGGAAGACATTAGGGATTGTGTCTTCCTGAGAACCAGAATATAATGCAAGGGAAATAGAAGTAGATACAAATCTGGAAATATACCTGTCTAATAGAAAAGTAGCATAGTAGCTGGTAGAATTTCTTCTGCCTAGCAATGTGGGAATTATAGATAAAGATGAAATATGCTCCTGTGGATTTAAGTAAACCTCAACAGATGAGGAAACATAGCAAGCTGAGGGGAATGGCTAAGCAGGACATCAGAAATAACTTACTGGGTTGATGCTAGACAATATGCATTTGGTGTTAAGTCAGAAAACAATTCCTAAAGGTTTTACAGTGCTACCCTATACCTGTTTATGCCAAAGGAAGCCCCATTGAGTTCAATGGAACATTCCTCAGTAGGGATGGGGGACAAATTCAGTTTGCTTTACATTTTAATACAAAACTTCCTAATTCACACTCCCTGGAACAGGACAATTACCTATATTTGGAAATTCACACTTCTCCAAGTTTTGTGTTGCAGTCCTCCAACTAAATAATGTGTACAAAAATGTCCCTCTCAGGGGAAAGTGGGCATTCAGATACACATATTAGTGCAAATAACATGTAAGAAGATTGCTTGCAAAATATATATGTTGGAAAATTGCATTTAAAATGTTTATATCCGGGGGGAAATACACTAAACTGCTGGTGGATTTTTTTATGATCACACACAAACTGATGTTTAAATTCAGAACAGAATTTAACACTGGAAAACTGAAAAGAACTGAAAAATGCAGATTCACCCATTCCTACTCATATGCGCTGCAGCCTTATCCCCAGCTTTCATGTTCCAATTGAAATAAGTATCAAGTTTTCATCCAAGACTATTGTGAGAGTTGCTTTTTAATTATTGTATTTTACTTTCAATACAAATCAGCAGGAGTCTCCATGGTGGGATGGAGCCATCTCCCTGATACTGGCATCACTGATGCCTATCTGGTTGAGGCTGGGGCAGTATGAGGTTGGACAGGGCAACTGGACCAATGGGAGTGTCGGGTTTATCATGCAGCATGCTTTTGCATTTGCTCTTATGACCAGCATGAAAGCATAGTATATGATGATGATAAAAGAAAGTGGAATGAAACATGGAAGACTCTCCATCTGTCTTTCAAAGACAACTCTGTAAAGGTGGTGTAAGCCGTAATGTATCATTAAAAAAACCAAAAAACTCAATGGGAGTGAAATCTGGAATCTGATGACATTTGTGATGGTCAAAAGCAAGTGTAACCCTATTCTTCTCCACTAGCCCCTTCTGTGGAGGAGCTAGTGGCCCACCAAGGAAACTATATATATATAAAGAGGAGGAAGCTAATCACTCAAACTTAATGTATAGTGCCTCCAGCCCACTAACTTCCACATCCTCAAAATTGTGTGAACTGATAAAGACTCTCCTCCCTGCAAGAGAGGGGAGTGGTTGTGGGCGGGAGCCTGAGCACCGCTCATAGCAGGGGGCGTTAGCCCCCTGCCTCCGCCTCACCTGGCTGGCGCCCACGCCCCTCGGCAGGCATCCAACCAGGTGCCTCAGAGGGGCGTGTTCAGCAGCCTTTTGCTGCGGCGCCAGCCTCTCCCCGGCCTCATTCTACGTCGTCGTCTCGCCGCGAGTCACCCACCCTCCACTCCCTTTGAGTTAGGGCTTAGGTCTTTGGCCTTGCTATGGACCTTAGGTTGGTCGCCCTGGTTGTCCAGGGGGCCTGGTAGGAGTTTTTCCATTTGGCATTAGGCTTTTTGGTTTTTTCGCCTACCTCGTAGCAATCGTCACAACTTTCGTGGTATTGGTGGGTAGGTTAGGCATTGGAATAATGTGTCGTGGTGTCGAAGGGCTAGGTGTGGCCATCGCCTGCGCCTTCAATTTTTGGGTATTCCGTTAAAGGAATCCGGCGGTCGTGTATTCTGTCCAATGCCTGCGTGGTGGGAGACCATGGCACGACCCTCGGTGACATCAGGGGAGAGCTTATAGTTGGATTAGCATCAACAGGCTCCACCTACTGGTGAATAAACCCACTTGTTTGAGATATCCAATGCCTAAGCCAATACCTTTTCACTGCTGTAATCAATAAAGTTGTGGCCTTTCCTTGCCCATTAACCTTATATCACGTGTCCTTGTGTATTCATTTCACATTGCGGGGGTCGGGTCCTTGAACCACAAACAGTATATACATATACATACATACATATATATATATATATATATATATATATATATATATATATCCAACCCAATACAGATACAGTGGTACCTCGGGTTACAGACACTTCAGGTTACATACGCTTTAGGTTACAGACTCCGCTAACCCAGAAATAGTACCTCGGCTTAAGAACTTTGCTTCAGGACGAGAACAGAAATTGTGCTCCGGTGGCGTGGCAGCAGCAGGAGGCCCCATTAGCTAAAGTGGTATCTCAGGTTAAGAACAGTTTCAGGTTAAGAAAGGACCTCCAGAATGAATTAAGTTCTTAACCTGAGGTGCCACTGTACAGTAGTTCCTCTTTGACTTGTTTTTTTAGATCTGGTATAATTCTACACACACACACTCTTACCCCTTCCAAGTTTTTGCTCTCAAAAATTCTCCTCAGTCTCTTTCCTTCTTTCTCCTCTTTAGCCCTTTGGGACAAAGAAAGATCATCAGGGGGCAACATTTTCAGGTTATGCTGGTGACTTTCAAAAATGCAAAATATTCTGTCTAGAGGGATTCCAGGGCTCATTACTCCCAGCGTGTCTAAGTAATGAAGCCATAGAAGTTCACCCTGTGACCTTCAGATATAACATTAGCAAAAATGTTAGTCCATTGTTCGTGTGACATTAGAGACTAGCAACTGTTTCCAGAGAAACAGCAAGGGTGTTCAGAAGCAGAAGCCCTGTTGATCAAGCCACAGGCTTGTGTCTTTAGTGTTGAGGAAAACCTTGCTGTTTGTGTTTTTAAAACCCTGCCAGTGCCACCTCCTTCTTTCGACAGAAAGCATTAAATCTCACCTGTTTTGCAGGCTACCTGATATTACTGCTAATGCTTGACTACAGCATGCAGAGACTATCTAATTTTTAATGTGATTTAATGATCCAGTTACGCATGTTAGAAAGGGCTTCAATAATGAAGTATGGAACTGTGTGCCCCGTTTCCATGGGGAAACTCACAGAGCTGAAAAACGCATCGCCAACTCAGAGGGAGGAATACTTCACTCTGCAATAATAATGACACTATAATGGTTGAGGAACCATGGAACTGCTGAAAGAGCAGTTGTTTAGTTAAAACATGACTGCACATCAGGTGCATTCTGGAAATGAGAGAACCTTTCAGGCAGCAATAACGAGACAGATTTATTATACCATTGGGATCAAACCTTATAAAATCACAGGTTACCTACGTAAGAGAGCCACAATCCATGAGAACAACTACAATTGCTCCAATTTCTCTGAGTTTGCCTGCTCGGCAGCCCCCAGAAACCCCAATTCTCTTTCACGTCTCTCCGAATCTATGCATGTATCTGCACTTAAAGCAGTATTTCACCACTTTAAATAGTCACTGCTTCCTCCAAAGAATCCTGGGAACTGTTGTTTGTTAAGAGTGCTGAGAGCTATTAAGAGACCCCTATTTCCCTCACAGAGCTACATTTCCCAGAGTTCCTGTTAAACCACTCTGAGAAATGTAACTCTGCGAGGCGAACTGGTTTCACAACAACTCTGAGTACTCTGAGAAAGTTCTAGGATTCTTTGTGAGAAACCATGACTGCTTAAAGTGGTATGGTACTGTGATACAGAGCTGTTGGGGCCTATGTGTGTAGTTCATAGTTATATAAACAGCATTTCTGTGTGCTCTGGTTTCCGTCATGGTGTTCCGTTGCACCAGAAGTGGTTTAGTCATGCTGGCCACATGACCCAGAAAGCTGTCTGTGGACAAACGTAGACTCCCTCGACCTGAAAGCAAGATGAGCGCTGCAACCCCATATTCACCTTTGACTGGACTCAACTGTCCAGGGGTCCTTTACCTTTACCTTTAGTTATGTAATAATACCAGATTTTGAGACAAGTGAAACAAACTTCAAACCTGCACACTGCAGGTATGGCAACCTCATATTTAATAAGCAATGGATAGTAATAAGATTTAAAGTGGTTCGACCCTTTTGGTGTTTGTGTTATTTTTTAAAGAGAAAAACATGTATTGGTGTGGGTGTGCATGGCAACACTTCCTTTGGGTTGTACCAAAGTAGAGACACTTTTCTGAGAAGAATTTAAACAAGCATAGAGTTGGTGTGAGGGCATGCTGACTGGATCATCACTCTTGCTGGTTGAGGGGCATTCCATGTTGACTGAGTAATTCCAGCCACAACGGTCACCTACCGGCTCATATTGCTTGGGATTGACATGGACAGTGGAGTTTACCAGTGGACTTGTTGTTATTCTATCTGTGGGAAAAGACACCTGCTTCCAGTGTGAAGTAGAACTGAACCGTGAGCACTTTGGGATCTCTGCTGTGGGTGTCCTCACAGGACTCGAGGACACTTTAAAATTATGTAGCAAGATCTTTCACAGTCAGACCCTTCACAGCCAAATAATTATATCACATTAGCCAGCATCATTTAAAAAAAAACCACACAGTGTAAAATCATACAAATTATAGAGTGTCACAATCAGAAAGCTACAGGGGCTGTTGTTTGACATTTCATTCATCTCCGTGGTGCCTGAAGGGAAAGGAACATTTACTAAGGAACTGCAAGTGAACTGTGCCACCCACATCTTCAGTTTTCGCATGAGACATTTGTCCAATACCTGTAGCTATATAACTGTCTCTGATGCCTTAATCGTATGAAAACAGCATCAAAGTGTTAGTGAAAAACTGCTTCCTGCCCTTTATATATTATTCCTTAAAAATAAAACTCCAACCCAGATTAAAATTAATCACACAATAAACCGCTCAAATATTGAGCACCATTTAAAGACTAATGAGGTTATGTTTGCTCCCTGAACTGCTGTAAAGAGGCCACTTCAAAATTTCACTTCTGTGAACCTGTGCCCTGGTCATTTTCCAATGTAGGAAAACTAATTGGTTTCCATTGCCAAAAACTTCTGTTTTAGTTTCAATTGAGTGCAATGGTTATTTCCATCAGAAGTATTATGGCTTTGACAGAGATTGTCATAATTGCTGTTTGGACAAAGACCTCCTTCTCCCACCTCCTGGTCCCCACAGGCTCTGTGGTTTCTCTTCCTCCAATCCCAGCTGTGTCCAATTCAAGGGCCTCTGTACACATTTCCCAGACAATCTGTAGTAAAACAAATACATAACCAAATAAATGTTGGGAGAAGAACCTGCAGCTCTGGGACCACATGCGACCCTCTGCAAGTGATCACTTAAGGAGGGGAGAAAGGTGAAACAGATGGAGAGATGGGGGACTACAGACTGAGCATGAGAGATAAAGTATGTGAGTTTGTGGGTGGGTGAGTGGGAGGGAGGAAAGGGGTGGCAAGAGAGGGAAAGCTGCAAACTTTGTCCACTTTGGGCTCTGTCTAAACCTATCATCAGATCTGGTTCTGCCACCATCAGATGTGACCCCTAACTGACTTTGTGGGGAAACAGTTCCCCACTGGTCTGAATAGGAATGGCTATCTTCTTCTGTCCTCTTCCTCCCTCAGAACCAGTTTGCATTGCCAATGACCTTTGTTGTTTTCTTGGAGGGTGTTAGGGAGATAAGTCATCATTTTTGAAGTTTGAATGTTTTTTCTTCCATATGGAACCAGGGTCCACCTGACCAGTAGCACAACCTGATATGCTCAGAAAAGCTAAGATTTTTCAAAGAATCTTAGAGTTGGATGGGACCCAAGACTCATCTAGTCCAACCCCCTGCAATGCAGGAATCTCAGCTAAAGCATCCATGACAGATGGCCATCCAACCTCTGCTTAAAAACATCCAAGGAAGGAGAGTCCACCACCTCTCATGGGAGTCTGTTCCACTGCCGAATAACTCTTACTGTTGTACTAGGTCAGGCCAATTGTCCACTTAGACCACCACCACTTTGCTTCTGCTCTGTTCCTGATGAGGTCACAAACAAAACAAAACATGATGGGTGATTTGGTCATCCCCTTTGGCTTTCTACTTAAAGGCCAGGGTGAAAGCAGCATATTCAGGAGCCTACAGTGGCCAATGGGATAGGGCAAGTTGGGGTTATACTGCTTACCTGGTTTCCCATGCTGGGGTCACTACTGGTTACCAAGAGAGAGGGGGGAAGGGATGAGGTGGTGGAAAGGTTGTCACTGTGTGGGCGCTGTGGCAGGGGCATTAAATTGGCTCTGCTGCTGCACTTGCATTACCCCAACCTCTCCTTCACCTGACCACTCCCCCTCTTGGTAACCAGTGGTGATCCTGCATTAGGAAGCCTAGTAAGCCACCCCCTAAACTCCTAATGGCAGGGATATTGGAGGCAGGCCAGAATGCACAGCCCCACTCTTCCTTATGTTGGTTCATGCAATGATGCCTAAACTGCACCGCTGTATCTGAACACTGTTGAGATGTCTGGGAGCTTTCTCTTGCATCCTGAAGCAACACCCACGAGCCATTTGAGCATTCTGCAGTTTTAGATGCTCCCCTGGCCTTTGCAAATCAAAAGTAATGTAGGACATTTTAAACTCTCATTTGCACATTATACACTAGCTTGCACACAGAGAAAATGTTGGCTGTCAATTTCAAAGCTTTTTTTGCTTCACAAAACAATACTACAGGGTATGCAGCAACAAATCTTAACAATTAAGTAAATGAGCATTTTCAATGAAATATCAAGTATGGTTATATGGCTCCCCAGATCCACATTCCATTTCAAGCAAATAAAACATGACATTAAAGCTAATCTAATTTTCACCACATTAAAAAAATTAAAATGTTGCCATTTTAAAATGTCATGCAATATACTGTATTATTTCACCAGCAAGAGCAATGTTTCATAAAGCATCCAGTTCAGTTCAGTTTACTTTTCACCATAAAGCTTTCCTTCTTGAGAACCAGGTTTTATTCCTGTTGTTTTAAACAAAGCCTTTCTCAAACCATTCTATCATTACCTTATGATCTAAGGGGTGTGTGTGTGTGTGTGTGTGTGTGTGTAGTTTATTTGCCAAAATACAGTAGCTCCTATTTCTGATCAATATGACAGTTTATTACATTGCATGTTTTTTTTGTATTTGAATTTGTGGCAATTAGCTACTTATTTATATTGACTGGGGAATGTGCACTATTCCTTCTTCATGGAAAGATTACATGTACATTTTCCCAGAGCCCTGCAAAGTGGTTGCTTGTTATGCACATTAACCATGCAACTTACATTCCCCTTAATAGTCAACAGTAATTCATATTTTAAGAGAAAGTACATTCAAATATACTACATGTACTCAAGTGTGAATTTTTGTACGCGCGTGTGTGTGTGTGTGTGTGTGTTATATTATATATAGAATATCTCACAAGTGAATGTGGAAGCAGAATGAAAGGGACTGATGAATGAACACATGTGACAGTAACCTGGACCAGAAATAGACTGAACTGCTCATATCTACCACATAACTGTTATTTCTGGCAATTTAGCTTCTCCTCTCTGCCTCTCTGTTATTGCTCTTCTGTGCCTGTCTTTGTCTATTTCATCCCCTCTGCTGATTGCCAGTTCCTGGCTTTTCCACATCTTCTATTCTGATAATGTCTGTCTGTTGCAATCTAATTTTCACTACATTAAAATGATTAAAACGTTGCCCTTGGGGCACAGCTAGTCCAGTCCAGTGCCTGGCACACAGGTGGCACTATATAATAGGAACAAGAGCCATTGCTATTCTAATTGCACCTGGGGACGAAGTAATACATGAACCAAACGGAAATGATTAAGGCAAGAACTTGTTTCCTTCCACTTAGATATGGCTGGCAAAATAGAAAGGATCCCCTTGTTGGCAAGGATTGTGAAATAGTTTAATAGTGATACGTTTTCTGAAGTCTGTCTTAAAGAGGAAGCATTCTTGAAAGTAGAAGCATCTTCTGCCCCTTTAATATAGGAGTCAGGTACCTCAGGCCTCACTACCTAGCCCTCTGGACCCTCCCCAGACCATACCTCCTCCCCAGCCATCCTGGCTCTGCTTTGTGCTCTCTTTGAGTACTTTTGCCTGTCTTGAATCTGTCCTTGAACCAGAATTCAAGATAACTGAACTATTCCTTCTTGCTTCCATGGATGGAGGACAGAGAGGTGTGCATGAGTGGGTGCAGAAACTGGCTCACCCTACCAAGGTAATTTTTGCATCATTGCTCTGCCTAATTTTGCCTCTGTTCTTGCTCACTGCTGGCATGCGCACACCAGAAGCCTGCCCAGAAAGGAATGTGGCCCTCAGCCTGAAAAATATTTCTTGCTTTAAAAAAATCTAAAAGTGGCCAACCATCACAAGGCACCTTTAGAAGCCCAGTCTCCCTCAGACTTCTGAAACAGGCAAAAGTGAAATCCTGTTTCTTTGGGGAAATGATTACGTTGGTCAAAGCCTATGCTTTTTGAACTATGGCCATTTTATGCTGAATGAAGCAACCACAGAGATCTTTTTTCCGGCCCTCCCAAATTAGGGCTTAGAGCAAGACTTGTCAATGTGGTAGCCAGCAGTTCTTACTGGCCTCCAGCTCCCAACAGCCCCAGCCAGCATGGCCAATGTCAAAAAGTGATACAGTTGCAGTCCAGCAACATTTGCAGGGCACCATGTTGGCTACTCCAGTTTGTTGTTGTTGTTGTTGTTGTTTAGCCGTTTAGTCGTGTCCGACTCTTCATGACCCCATGGACAAGAGCACGCCAGGCACTCCTGTCTTCCACTGCCTCCCGCAGTTTGGTCAAACTCATGCTGGTAGCTTCGAGAACCCTGTCCAACCATCTCGTCCTCTGTCGTCCCCTTCTCCTTGTGGCCTCCATCTTTCTCAACATCAGGGTCTTTTCCAGGGAGCCTTCTCTTCTCATGAGGTGGCCAAAGTATTGGAGTCTCAGCTTCAGGATCTTTACAATTAAGTAAATGAGCCGCATCTGAACAGTTTCAACATGCTTCTTGTTAGCATAACAAAGGGAGCCTGTGAGTGAAAGGAAGAGAACTTAGGGTATTGCAAGAAGTAAAATGTGTATAAAACCATAGGGGCAATATAATATTAATAAACAGTGGTAGAGAGTTAGCTGTTTTAATGTTTTCATAATTAACAATACCACCTTATTTTACAGCCAATATTATGGAGGAAGGTGAAATAATTTTTTTGTTGGATATAAAAATTACAGTTATGGCATTAAAAAGAGAGAGAAAAGAATACAAGTTCTTTTCATGGTGGAATGAATTATTTTTGAAGCAGGTAGTGTCTGGCAAGTATGGAATCCCACACTATGAATTTCAGAACTTAGTTTCATTTGCCAATGTACCTTTATTATATTTTCTCACAGTGGTAGTTTTACCACTCCTATATACAAATGTGGAAGAATGTTATAAGAACTCCTGGCAGTCGCTCCAAGCAGAATTATATTAATGAACCCATAAGCAAGGAGATCCAAGTCCAGATAGTTGTCCAAAAGGTTTGGATTTCATTCTATGACTTAATCTAAGTCAGCCTTTCCATGTTTTAAATATTATGTTTGAATGTGTTAGCAATACGTCTGAAATTGATGTGTGTCTCAGTGTTAAGCGAAGGACTTTGTAGCTACAAAATAAATAACTATCAGTTAAGGATTGTAAGAATGGTTACAATTTCGGAGCCATTTGTACCAGAATCAGTAATGACAATGGGATTATATGAAAGTGAGTGATTTGAGGATTATTTGTACTAGCCGCTTCCAATTAATCTGACGCTTGTCCTTTGTTCTCCATTTCCGATGATCTTGAAGTATGGAACTTTGCAGTCTTTTGCTCTTCTCTTTCCTTTTCTCCAAGTTACTACAATATTGTGGCATTTTAAACACTGCAAAAATGTTCTTTTTTGTTCCCTTCTATCTATTTGAAAGAGACTGGTTTCATATCCTACTCTTTCCTGTCTTGGCTAATGACTCTTCATTTTGTTTTTGCATGCTTCTCAGTTTCATCCACTCCTCCATTCATAACTCTGTAATTCATTTAATTTTTTTCCACCTGTAACTTGTTTCATCCACCATTCTCCTTCGTTCTTTTTCTTTCATTGGCTTCTGTCCTGATTCATTATTGCGAAGATGGGGAGGCAGTGGCTTTCCAGTTGTTGTTGGACCAGCTCCCATCATCCTTAACAACTGATTATGCTGGCTGGGGAATTCAACAATAGTCACAGGTTCCCTACCTGTACCCTATGGTTCCAGTTTATGTGCCTAGTTTTGCCCTTATCTCTTAATTATGCTCTCTCTCCTCTTACGTGTCTTACCTTCCTTCTTCTCTGGGTCTCTTGCTGCCTTATTTCTGCTGACATTTGACCTTTCAGACGTTGCTGAACTACAATTCCCATCAGCCCCAGCAAATATAACCATTGTCCAGGAATGATGGGACCTGTAGTTCAGCAGCAGCTGGAAGGTTAACGATCCCCAAAACCTGGCATCTTAATCTAGCACTTAAAGGATTACCATTGGCAATAGCCCCTAAACACAAAATACCACTACAACACAGACTCTGTTAATCTCAAGCACTTTCCTACTCTTCCATATGAGCGGCAACATACAATCTGTCAGAGTTCTCCTCTACAGCTCACTGATGCTTACTCCCATGTACTAAGTTACTCCTATTTCCCACAGGTGAAAACTGAGGAAATATTACAGCATTTGGGGATTTCCTTGATAAGGAAACATACATGGAATTCAGGTAAGCAGCAAAAAGCAAGAAATGGTGAAAAGGAGCCAAAATTCTGACACATGAACAGTGCTATGAGTTTTCCAGAAAATCTTAAACAACAAATGATCTGATGTCCGCAATAAATTTGAATTCAGTTCAGTGTTTATGAGTGCTTTTGGTTTACAAGAAAACAAAACTGTTACCCTCCACAGTTCTCTGCAAGTTTACATTGAGGTATGCCCCTGGAGATTCCTCCTGAGTATGTGTGCATAGAATTGCAACTTGTCGATGCATGTAAGATGTAAGCTTCTTTGGTTTAGTCAACCTGCAAAAACTTAATTAACAACACCAGTCTGATGGCCATTGCTCATGATTAATATTATTAAACAAGTGCATGTTATTTAGAAACGGAAAATCATCCACAGAAGAGTGGGACATTTTCTGAATAGAAGAGAAGAAGAAGAAGAGTTTGGATTTGATATCCCACTTTATCACTACCCGAAGGAGTCTGAAAGCGGCTAACATTCTCCTTTCCCTTCCTCCCCCACAACAAACACTCTGTGAGGTGAGTGGGGCTGAGAGACTTCAAAGAAGTGTGACTAGCCCAAGGTCACCCAGCAGCTGCATGTGGAGGAGCGGAGACGTGAACCCGGTTCCCCAGATTACGAGTCTACCGCTCTTAACCACTACACCACACTGGCTCTAGTTTACAGTCCCACATAACTGCCAAGGAATTTAATACATTATAGGATATCCAAGCTGCTTGGGAGGGAACCTGAAACTAGCAGGTTTTTGAGACAAGCAGGAAGAAATGAAAGAGGCTGTGTGGTTCCACAATCCTCCCATATCCACATAGTTGCTGAGGGCTGTTTTTCTTTTTTCTTTTTTTTTGGTGCCTACGGTTGTGATTCCATGGAGGCAAATGCCTAGCAGTTCGTATAACACCACTGGCAACAAAGACTTCCTACACAGAAAGCACACAACTGCACTTGTTTAAGATGCATGTTAACTGGCTGCAAAGTATTCTGGTCAGGAGGATTTTTTAATGGTTTATTTTTGTCTGGCTATATGAGTCATGGCTCTAACCTAATCTAACCTCTTCTGGTTAGGAGTGCAGAACCTGAATTAATTATTCACCAAGAACTAAGGCAAGATGACAGTTACAGAGAAATCTTTAAATTATAGAGGGGGAGAATGCAGGCTCTTGGAATTGGTCATGGAATAAATAAATTCAGCTCTGGGCCACTTGATTAAATCTAATTGGGCTATTCCTTTTTTATGAAACAGACAGACAGACAAAGAGAGAGAGAGAGAGCTTTTAAAGGAACATAGGTATTTTTATTACTCCTAAAATTCTGATATTAATTTACTTCTATCTTTGATTCTGCCCCCATGATAAAATCACCACTAATAACCAAATATGTTGTGGCATCTTAAAGACAACAGATTTATTATGGCATAAACTTTCATTGGCTTGAGTCCACTTCATTGTCCTGCCAACTGGGCCAACTGGGATAAAAAATACCCACCTAATGTGGGATGTAAAGGTGCAATCAAGTGCAACTCTTTCACAGCCAGCTGGAATTGCATGGCAAGACCCTCAAGCCAGCCCCCCCCCCATTAGCATAAAGAAATTCACAGAGACACATAATTTTTGTTTAAGAATATTTGGCAAAATTTTTGGCCACATCTTTGTTGATTACAGGAAATGTGAGCGGCATTAGCTTAGGCATTGGCAAAAGACTATATCTGACTCCTGCGCCCTTTGCAGGAAGTCTGTAAGGGTAAACCACCCAAACAGGAGCTGCTTCAGGGGAACCCGCCTGCATCTCCCCCGGTGTTCCCAGAGGCCTCGCATGGCCCTAGCCGCTCAAACGGACTTCAGACAAGATCCAGGCCCCGAATTCCTTTAAGGGAATACCCTTGAACAATGGAGGGGCAGGCGATGGCCGACCTCCCCTCCCCCACTCAACAATAAGCCAGTGCCTAACTGCCAAACCTTACAAAGTTGTGACGATTGCTAAGAGGTAAGCAAAAACAAAGTGGCCTGCGCCAATTTGCCAAATGGAAAAATTCCTACCCAGTCCCTGACCCAAGATGGGCAACCAACCGAAGTCCAAAGCAAGGCCAGAGGACACTTAAATTAAAGGGAGGGAGGGCGGGTGTTTTGCAGCGCGAAGCAGGTGCCTGGCACACGTCGCATTGCCGCTTTTATACATTCCCCCATGATCACGCATTCATTGATTGGGCAATAGCCCTGGGTAATCGTGGTGCCACCCTGGTGTGGGAGTGATGGCTCCACCCACACCAGAGTGGGGGGGACCGGGTTGAGGGCTTGCGTCTTTGTAAGAGGATCCCACTTACAAGGCAATATATTCATATTTGAACACTTGTTCAAATATATTCATTCTCAGTGGCATTTTCTAGGTTCCCTGAGCTGAGGTAAAGATTGAAGAGGTTAATGTTCTAAGGTGTATTCAAGTTTTAAGGGGAGGCCTTCCTTCCCTATGAAATCTGACATGATCAGAATTCATAACTACATTTGCCTGCTGAGCTGGCTCTTAAAATGTTTGCTTTGGTGGAGCGCTGCCTTGAGATAACATTGAGACAGCAAAGATGAGATCAACTGCTTCGAGGAATAAAAAAATTTCTGTTCTTCTCCTAAATGAGTAATAAGAGCTCTTAAAGGGCGGGGGGAGGGGAATGCTTTCAGATATTCACCAAAGAAGATGTAAACACTTTGATGGTGTCGTCTTGAGTTCACAAATGGGACAGACAGTTCATGACCACATCCACTTTGGCCTCGGGGAACTTTTTTATTATTCATGGCACCCATATATAGGAACATTTTAGTGAGCAAGAAAAACAAAAGATTTTGAACTGGTTTCTGAAATATCAGACCTAGTTCTGGGCTACACGGTCTTGCATTTGATGTACTTTTGCACATCCGGCTGTTATCAGGTACTGCGATCACATGCAACACATTTCAGTTTGTTCTTAACAGTTGGGGAGTAGTTAAATAAGAAATAACTATGCCAGGATTTATTCATTTAGTTTTCATAAAGATGATTCATTCAGACTATATTCAGAGAAAACCAAAAGCATTTCTATTTTAAAATTTATCTCTCAATACCATTTTGGAAGAACAGAAGGTATCCCCCTGAGTATGGCTCTTTATGACTTTATAGTAAAACTTAAGACAGTGGGTGAATTCATACTTGTGTTCTGAGAGCACATTAACTTACAGTACTTTTTAGATCAGAGCATAAATCATTTTAAAGATACTCTTTGCAGCTGCAGTGCACAGTGCAACACTGCAGTGCATCGTCAACCTCGCATCTGAAGGAGTCACTTCTGTCCTGCATTACTGAGAGCTAATACTAATTTGGTTCCAATGGTTTACTGTTACCTGTCAAGTGCATAGGACCTATATGGGTAGCCTGGATCCTTATTTCATCACCCCACAGACCCGCTTCTCAATTGTGTGACATCACAATGACATCAGCTGATTTGCTTTTGCCCACATGGACAATCAGCTGATTGTTGGGGACTTACAAAGCACTGCACATTCCCTGATAATCAGCTGGTTGTTGGGGCTTGCATACTTCCATGAGTGATGCTATGCTGATTGTCCATACTTTCACTGGAGAAGTGTGAATGTTGAAGGATGACTGTGTTTCAGTGTCAGGATCCTGTTAGCGGCTCCTGGTTGGTTGCCCAGGAAAGTATAAAGACAAGGGAAGGTTTCTTACTTTCCTTTTTTATTATAGAGGGAGGCTATAGAACCCAGCCTCTTGGATAATGGCGTTGTCCCGAGTGAATCTCCACCCACTGTCTCTCCTACTTCCTCATTTGTCACTTCTATGGGTGCTTTGAGGGTCTTTGAGCTCTTTGCTCTCCTACTTTCAAGGCTCGCTGGTTTCTGGGAGAAGGGGGGTCTGGAAGGCTTTCCAATAACACTGTGTCCATCAACTGTTGCCCCGCTTTCTCCTGGAAGGGTCAGGATGGGGAGGCAGTCTCCAACATTCCTCCTCTGCCCAGTCCCTGACAGTTCTCATGTTCAGAAAGTGCAAATGAGATAGGTTCATGTTTAAATGCAATCCAGATCAAATTTCTCCCCAATCTTTACTCTGAATGCTGCTGTGGAGGTCAGGGCAGTTTGAGCTTTGAGCTTACCTTGCCTGGCACGCACTCCTTGACAGGCACCACAGATTCTAATCCCGTCAGCAGCTGCCAGCCAAAGTGCTAAGTGCTGACACCACTTTGCCAATCCCATGCAACCTGAGCTTAACCCAGATCCATTTACCTGGGAGATAGCTGCTTCTCATCCTCTTCCTACTGACAAAAATTATAGCAACTGAAAAACAATAAAAGCCAAGTCAGGTCCAGGGTCTCCAGACTGTGTTCTGCATGTGAAACTGTGTGTCTGGGTCATGTACCTGCCATGTTTGAGAATGAGCCTGTGTGTACCTCTGTTTGTTTTTTTGTGTCTGGATTTGAAGCTTCCTGAAGCCTGTCAGCAGCTGTTAGATGCTGATGCTCTTCAGAGAAAATGCCCCTTCTGTTAGTTTCCCCATGTAATTTGAATTTATCCAGACCAAGTTTGGAAACAGACTGCATTGCACCCAAATATATGATATAATGATATCAATACGCAACTATGAACTTTAACAACATGAATCTGAGCATGCAGTGGGGTGGAGTGGGGACAATTCTTTCAAAATGTTGCTAAAATAACCAATCAAATGTAGATTTAATAACATTTCGGCTCCAGCAGAAAACATAATCTCAGCATGTTCTTTCTGTAATTCAAAGTTTGTACAACGAAAGTACATTTCAAAAGGTATCATTTTACTCCTACTGTCATAGATAGATAGGTAGGTAGAAAGATAAAGATAGAGGTAAATAATGGCATAGAGAGAGATGCAAATTACACTTATATTATCCCTTGGGGCCCTTAGACAAATGTTTCACTTAAACAACATTGCAGAGTTTGCCACTAAGCCTTATGCTTTGTAATAGGCATTAGTTCAACAACCTTCGTGTCCTTTTTAGCAAGGAATTATTTTCATCTTTTTGAGAGGAACAGCAGAGTGTTTTGTTATGTCATTGTTTCAAAATGAACAGCTTATAATTTCATGTGAGAAGGCCCTTTGAGAATATCATATCTACTGTATGTCAGCACTGGAGTGCCAATAAATACAACCCATCTTATTGCTACTAAGCAGGAGATTTCCCCCCTTGTTGGAATTACCATTTTGCCCCACACCCAGAAATAAGGCTCAGGACACTTAGAAAGGATACACATGGGGACACACACACACACACACACACACACGAGGACCTCTCTCTGACTGCTCCAATGAATCCACCTGACCCTAAGACACCCCCTTGAGAAGACAACCTCAAGTCTCCTTTCCCAAAGAGGGTGGGCAAATGAAACCACACCAAGGCAGGAATGTTATTAGGGAAGAAAACCTCAGATACATAGATCTCTTGCAATGGTAAGAAAGAACTAGACCAGTAGATAAACAGTTTTTAAAGACAACCCAACTGCTTAATTTAAAAACTAGGGGAGGATCTTAGGGGAGTCATCTTAGGAAGCTGTGGAAAGGCAAAAACCTTCAGTCCTTGCAACTGCCTCATAGGGGCAATTTTACCAGAAAGAGTTGCTGTGTTCACTAGGCCTCACCTCCTTTGACTACCTTGTTTCTTTAAATAAAGAGTTATCTTTACTGAAGCTGTGTGAGTTATTGCTGACCTGCTCCTGGCACTCATCCCTACCACCCATTCTACACTGGGACAAAAGTGCTCCGTCAATTATCTAAACACCACAAGAATAAGGAGAGTTTCTATATATCTATGCAGCAGCCTTATTTGCTACAAAGATAAATGGAAACCATGTGGATTCCCCCATCACCAGTAAAGAAGTGTTTTCACTCCCTTTAGAATCAGGAAACCAGTCCCCTAGATTGCATAGGTGGTGCTGATCCTTGGCAGATCACCTCTGCAGTGTGGATTACAAAGGGTGGAAGAATAACACAAGACCAGAATGTCTGGCATGAAGTTCAGAAGTGCATCAAATCCCCCCTCCGCCCCTTTCAAAAGCTCTGTGCAGATGTGATTTCAGAAGATGTGATATTCCCCATCCCTCCAGCAACTTCAGAAAGAGCAATGTGCCATTTTTCAAATCATGAAAGGGAAGAGATGAAACCAAGTGAGTTGGTTTCTTGCACACCAGCCACAGGAGAAGACCACTCACGTGAATACTCAGTTTTGTATAATCAAAACTGACTACTGAAAGACATGATCACAACATGAAAACAGCATGAGCAGAATCTCCACTGAGTAGTTCTCCTGTACAAGGTCACTGAAATTAACTGGAATTGTGCGTGTGTGCTATTCAGTAGTGGAGAGCATAATCCATTTTCAGTAGCATTTAGAGTTAGCAGTCATCCTACCAATCTCCCCACAAGGTGTTGAGCATTTTTGAGTGTTCAAACTCCAAGCCCTTGTCAACTTCTGACCTTCCTTGCCCTAAGGGTGTCAAAATATATTTTCGGGTAGGCAACAGCATGCACTCCCAGGTCACAGAGGACTTGGATAGGGACTACAAATTCTCAACAGGAAAGTGATGCTCTGTGCATAAGTTCTCCAAAGAATGTTAGGTATTATCTCAGCATTCTTCTCCTGTGGGAAAATGATGCTCTGTCAACTACACAGATTGTTCACTGTGTCTCTTGCTTCTGCTATTTTCACTTGCCTCGAGGTAAAAATTTAGGCCCATGGTACAGGGAGAGGCACTAAATAAGGATCTGACCAAAATCAAGGTGGGCTATGTCTACCCTCGATTCTGCTCAGCAGTATTTGAACAGGGGTGTTCAACTTTGTAATTCCCCCTGTTCAAATTCTCATAACATTTCTTGTCTCCTTTGTATATTTCCTCTATTACAGAGTTTACTCTTGGAAATCTATCAAAATTTAGTCACCCCTCCCATGGAATGAATAACTTGGATCCTAGAATGCCTTCCTTTTGCCAGCTGATTTTCAGTTCCATTGCCACATTCTTTGACAAGCTATGTTTGTGCTTTAGGAGATATCCAGTTCAGGTTACCATACATCTATTGTGTGTGAATTGAACCAAAGTCCTCTGGTGATGGTTTATTGTTCTATGTTTTGCATCTAACACTGCTTTTCTTAATAATCAGAACCATCCGGCACAAGCACAACAACGATGGCAATGGGTCGTAGAAGCCTAAATTAGACACAAAGGAAGCCAAAAAAGGCTAAACTCTTTAATTTCATCTCACTCTTCCGTGATTGATGTATTCTGTAGAGAGTGACTTTTCTTTTGTATACACTAGGAGCTCCAGGCTGAGGTTTAACAGATGCTGAAGGGAAATGGCTCCAGCGTACATTTGTCAGACAGCTGTGTTTTACAACAGAAATGATTACAATAGGGAATCAGTGTTTCCATGACAGTAAAACTGACATAATGTATGAAAGGCATAGCTTAGGGGTGAGGGGGGGGCGGAATTCAAGGACAGCATCAAAATATGCTCTGCCTTGCATACAATTTGCCTTTTAAATAGCTTAATACTCGATATATTGACATATCACACTGAATAGAAAGGAGAACCAAGTATCTAAATCTAAATCGATCTGATTTTAGCATTACTGGTAGCTGCATGGCATTGGGTATCATCCAGGAAGAGAAATTGGATGTGTACATCAGATTTAGATAGATCCCGAATCAGTAACTGAAGAAGGTGGCTTCAAACAGATTCAGAACTTGTCTGAGCCGGCATGGGAACCCTGGAAGTGATTCAAAACAATTTGGATGTTAAAAAACCTATGCAGACAGTGTGTTTGCAGAAAATGGAATACATTTCCCACCAAACATGCCATATAAGGAAAATGCCCAAGTGGAGAGAAGTGGTCAGGGGACAGCACATTTGTGACTGATAGGTATAACTTCTAAATGTTCCCCAGAAACAATGCTTTGGGAAGGCTGAAGGGATGTTATCACCTTCTTCTTACATGTTTGGTCTTCTTTGCTAGTTCTGCTAGCTGTACCTGCTTTGTAAAATGCTTAACATCCATGACCTTCTGCCCCAATGGGACATGCCTACACATCAGCTCCTATCAAATCAGCTTTCCACTTACTGTCCTGGCTCCCAGCTCAGAACGCACAAGCAGCGGCTCTTATTTGAAAGAAAGCTTTAATCAAGCAAGTAACAGTGCAGTTCAGCATTAGGTACAGGACTCAGAAGTCATGATTCAGGAGTTCAGAAGAAGGGCAAGCACTTAAGAACTAGACAGAAGCAATGAAGATGTCCCAAGAAGCTTCCCTGCCCCAGCCACCAAGCTTTTCAAGATAAAACAAAATATGCTTCCTTCACAATACTCTCTTTTTTTTTTTTTTTTTTTTAAATAATATTTATTGAAGTTTCCAAAATACAGAAAGAGAAGAAAAGAAATTATAAAGATACATTCAGAACCTTATTTTCAAACATCCACTTTCTGGGACTCCCCCCTTCCCCCACCCCTACCGTATTCCCCTTTCATATTGTTGTTTCCACAAGTTCTATTTCTGATTTAAAGCACAATTTATATACCCCATTGTTCAAATTTAAATTTATACAAACCTTATGCAACACCCTTGATAAAAAAAAGCAAAAGATCTCTCCCCATAGCCCACCCCCTTTTCTTTCCACAATGTCCCCCTTTTTTCCCATTAAAGTAAAAGCACACAGAATAAAAATATAAAAAGAATAAGAAATATATTAGAAAAAAGAAAACCAATTCAGAAAATAGTTGCAAGCCTTTGGATTCTAATTCTCCCTCCCCTTCCCCGGTTTAATTTCCCTTATCCTCCAATCTATGTTTCCAGCCTGGAAGTCTTAAGTCCATCAATCCCATTTTTCCCCCAACTCCTTGCAGAATTATTTCCCATTTTTAGGATTACTTTTTAAAAATTAATTCCTAAATCTTTAAAAATGTCAAATTATAAAATTCCCCCCATTGTTCTTTCAAGGTTATAGTCCAGCTTCCTCTTGTTCCGCTGCTAAAACTTTCTTATTCAGAAGTTTAGTAACTCTACATGGGTTGTTGTTATTCAGGAACAAAAACTTGCGTTCAGTCCCTTCCTTCTTCAGTAAAGTATTCTGTTGTCTCCTTTTAGTCTAAACACCCTGTAGACGAGATTCAGTTTCAGTTTTGCAGCTTTCCCAGGAGATAACCAGTTCTGTGAAATTCCGAAGTGTTGTATTTTTCCCGGCTTACGCCCATCTTTGTAATGTCCCGAAGCTCCTCTAGGGGGGTTGTTGTAACTTTGTTTCCAAAAATCCGATTGTTCTCCGTATTTTCGCCATTTTGTATTCAAGTCTTAACAAATTATATCAAGTTGTAACAAATTTGACCAGCAAGGTCCTTGTAATAAAATCCTCTTTAAAATTCCGACTTTGACAGCTACTTTGACAGCTGTCAAAATCACCGGCTCTTTTCACCAGGCTCACTCCTCAATCGCCCCGGTTCCCAGGGAGGGGGGTGCATTTTCCTTCTCCTTCAATTCTTCCTCCAGCACAATTCTTGTACTTTCCCATCATGGAATTCTTGATTTTAGCAAAGATACCGTTCTTTTTGGGCCTTGGCTTCCCAATCCTTGTTTTAAAATGTCTACAATAGGGAGGGGGACTGACTTCCTTTTTAGATCCCCCCCCGCTCGTCTCAAATCCAAAAAATTTTTCTTCTTTTAAACCCGATTTCCAATTTACTCACGGGTTGTTGTTAAAAGTCCAAATTCTCAATGGAAGAAGTCAGCGCTCTCCGCCGGATGGCATGCGGCTTCGCTCGGCAGGGATGGCAGAGGACTCAAAGCACCACGCTTCTCCCCGGCACCCGATCCGTAGCCTTTAAAAAGGCTCCTTCACGAGTCGGGAGGGCGCTAGCGGTGCTAGCCGAGTCTCCAAGTCCACGGCCCCCGTGGCCGTGGTTTCTAAGGGTCCCCGCATCGCCGGTGCGGTAAAACCCAGCCCCTGCCGAGCCGGCTCCCTCCGGAGCTCGGAGGGAGTCCGCCATTCGGCGATGGCGCCAACCCGGAAGTCCCTTCACAATACTCTCTTGCCTTGTGGGAATTTTGAGATTGCCAATGTATACTCCATTGGAGTGAGTGGGTCTGCTCCCAACTGTAAGGCTGCAGCAGGTTATAGACAACAAGACTGCACCCTCCCGTTCAGGTGCCTGTTCAGTCACTGCTGCCTGCTGTTCTACCTGGGCTGATCAAAGTCCTCTCCAGCCTCTGCTCTCTGCTCCTATAGCTACAGGAGGGTCATAGGTTCCTCTCCCCCCCCTTAGCTGACCGCAATTTCATCAATATATGTCTGTACACAAAAGATTCACAAAAGTGCTTGATTCATCAAAACAAAGAAGGACAAACTAAAGGATCTAATTTCTTCCCATAGGTGAAGATAGAAATGGTCACAGATCTATCAGCTCCCTTCTCTCCCTCTCCAACTCCCAGAAAAGTAATCAGTTATCCTAAGAGCTCCAGATGTTTGTCTGAGACTGCAGACTCTCACTTTTGGATTCATTTTTGGATTTGGAGTTTTGAATGTGGGAACAAATCTGAAGTTGATTTCTCCACAATATCTGCAGCAAAAATGAAATGAATAAGAAAATAAAGGTGTTTAGGATCTTTGATGAAAAGCTAGTGAGACTTGTTATCAGCCCTCAAGAAGAGGTTTATTTGCCATTCCATTGAGAAAAGTAAAAATCAGATGCTAGAAACCTTTCCTTATTGTGGTCTTATTGTGATTGTGATTCACAGATTTATTTTGATGGTTTCAGTGTTATTGACACAAGAAGATTTGATGACTGCACTGTATATATAGTAGTATTCCCAAAAAAATCACTATATTTTTCAAATAATGAAAATGACATAAGGGCATCATTATGCCTTGTTGCTGTTGTTTTCACCCATTTCTAAAATTTGTCCTTTCAGGTGCAAACTTCGTCTAGTTGTATCTGAAAGTTCATGTTCCATATGACACACAGTATTGCCATTGTGAGAAATATAGCTGAGCAGACTTGGAACACAGAGACAATGAAAAATAGCGGGGGACCGAGATGTGACATTTGAAAAGATATAGTCCTCTCCCCAAGGAGAAGTGACTTTTATTATGTGTTGGAGGGAATTGTTCATTTGAGCATAAGTATAACTATTTTGAAAATTGCATCCAGAGTTATATTAAGAACATATAAGAAAGGCTGAGAAGAAATGCTATAGTATAAGCATCTACCGGTAACTGAGCTATGATTATGGGCTAAAGGTTTTATCATTTGACAGTCCTTTGGGGCAAGGATTCCAATACAGCAGGTATGCTGTCAAATCTCACAGAGTTTGTGGTTTAAGGTGAAGTCGAGGATTCACCCCCTAGAAATCACTTCTTAAACTCAGGAAGCGAATAATGTGAATAGAATAAATTCTGTTACTTTGTGCTTTACCCCACTTACCCAACCCTGACAGATGTGAGGCCTAAATTCCCTGATTGCTTCAGTTTTTTATTTGACTCACAATTTGAATGAGTCTCAGCTGCAGTGGAGTTATGAGAAGAACACCCCCTCAAAAATAAATAAATAAATCCCTATTGCATTGTAGAAGCAATGGCATCATCATAACCAACATCATCAGTAACTGAGGGACCCTCCTTACTCTGGTATGAATTTGGATATTATGGTTCATGAAACATGGCATCTTTAGGATATCTCCATTTGCCAAGTGCACTGGTAAATTTTCTAAGTTCTCTCTTTTAGGTTTAAAGAAGTTTAACTGCAGGATTGCTCATGGCTTACAAGTTCAGAGACAGCACTGCTCACTCTTTTCCTCTTAGTAAGCAGTTCTGCTTCTTAGGTGCAATTCCTAACTGGTGAGATAAGAACTCATTATACACTTAGGCTTGCCCATCCTTTATCAGTTAAGATAAATAGTGTGTAAGCTCAATTGATTTATTATTAGCCTTCAAATGACTTCTGCGGTCATTAGATACAATGCAGACCATGCAGCTTTATCCAGTGATCCATGTACTTCTGGGATGTAATCAAATACAACATTCCTTGTTTTGCTAGAGTGGACATGCAAGGGAATGTTTGGTCCCCCCAGTCGAAACTTCCTGTTCCTCCTGGCCTGGAGCATCCTTCCTTGTATGTGACTAGTGGGTGGGCGTGACCTTTCCAGACCTGGTAAAAGGCCAAGACATGCGGCCACTCTCCCTTTTTCCATCTTCTTTTCGTCCTGCGAACTTCCCGGACTGCTAACTGCAGTCATTAGGTCAACCCACGTATGGGGTAAACCTGTTGGTTTATGCTTGTAACTTTAAGCCTTAAGCCTGCCTTCAGGGATCACACTGTGCTCTGCCTGATTGTGAGTAAACTTTCTTTTTATTGCTTATGAATAAGACTGTGGTGTCTTTATTCTTTTAGGAGGGATTCAAGGGGTCTTACCAGGAAAATATTAGAAAACATTTCAATCTGGAAAAGCCAGATTAAATTGTGTATTGTCTTAAGAAACTCACACGAGTTAGCAACAAGTTTTCTGCTGTGTAAAGGGGAATGCACTCTGCTAAGTAAAGAAACTTGCTAACGCAAATTAGGAAGGATATTAATAAACAATATATCCTGTCCTGCCACCCTGAACATTCCCACAGTACTATGGTCCAAGTTCTGGAGAATGCATTGGGAGGTCAGAAGTTGCATACCTTTTATTTTAGCAACAATGCTTCTTCTTCTTTGGCAGTCACTTGTAGCTGAGTAAGATTGTCTTCCATGAACACGGGCTTAACAGTGTGTCCATAAGTGACTGTGGATGCCAATTCTGGATCCAAATGTCCTTCCTTAGTGGGGTCCATCGGTATCCAGGCAGGAGTTGATCACGGGTGAGGGTTTGCCAAATGTGCCTTCTTAGCTCATTTCTCCTTTTCGCCCTGAGTTTGTGCTTCTTCAAAGTCCATGAAATCTTTGGTAAAGACTGTTCTCCAATTGGAGCGCTTGCACATCACACTTAGGTATAAGCAATAAGTAGCGTCCAGAGTTGGACTTAAAGGTAAAGGTAAAGGTACCCCTGCCGGTACGGGCCAGTCGTGTTCGACTGTGGGGTTGCGTGCTCATCTCGCTTAAGAGGCCGGGAGCCAGCGCTGTCCACAGACACTTCCGGGTCACGTGACCAGCATGATGAAGCTGCTCTGGCGAGCCAGCACCAGCGCAGCGCACGGAAATGCCGTTACCTTCCCGCTATAAAGTGGTACCTATTTATCTACTTGCACTTAGGGGTGCTTTCGAACTGCTAGGTGGGCAGGAGCTGGGACCGAATGACGTGAGCTCACCCCGCTTCAGGGATTCGAACCACCGACCATACGATCGGCAAGTCCTAGGCACTGAGGTTTTACCCACAGCGCCACCCGCGTCCCCCAGAGTTGGACTTACTTCCACAAAATCAATGAAATTTGGGGTTATTATTTTTTAAATCAATACACCTTACCCAAAAATATAGTTCAAAAAACACATTTTGGAAGATTTCAAAATTCAATCACCATTCGGATTTTGCAGTTTGTCATTTTGGAACTGAAATAGACTGAAAAATGCAGATTTTAAATGTAAGGGTTATGGACTTGTTGGAAGTTTCTGGATTATTTGATAGTTAAATATCAAATACTAAAGTCATACTTACTTGATGAAGCCAGAATTCCTATTAATGTTTAAATTCTAAATATATTGAAGTTGGTTAACAAACATTGTCAAATGCAAATACTGAGGATAAATGTTTGCTAGCAGCCCCCTTGAAAAAGGCAAAAAAGGTAACCCCCCCCCCCCAAAAAAATATACCAACATATAGGATCCTCAGAAATCCAAATAAGCATAATTAGCCAAATCCAAAGACAGTCCAGGCAGGGAAATTTGTTAAGGTGGGAAGGATGAGGTCCACTCCTGGGCATGTTTATAGACTCCTTTTGTGGTCCTGCGGCAAAAGATTGGAAGGAATTATTCCTTCATGCTAAGAGAACCTCTGGTATGTGAACCTGACAAGAGCATCATGGCCTTGCTGGGTCAGAATTCATTCCAGTGTACCTGACAAGCCTAAAGAGATCCCCAAAGGACCCAACACCAAAGCAGCATAGGGTGACAAGAAGTGTGCTTAATCCAATAGTGGTGCAGGTATTTACCACACCAGATCTGAACTTGCCTTTCTTGCCAGGACTGAAAGTCAATTCAACCAATCACAAAAGGCCACTCCAAGAACAGTATCAAGCAGGTGAAAAAGAGGAGTCTCAAGGCCAATCAGGGCTCCCACCAGAATTCTTACTTTGCCCCCCAACAGGCAATTAGCAAAGCCCCTATGTAGGGAGGGAGGAACCTGCAAAGAAAAGAGTGGAGCATTTGGAGGCAGAGCCAATTTATGTATAAAGCTTGGTTTCTTCCCCATCCTGATTGGCCTTACCCCTCACCTGATCATAGCTGTCAACTTTTCCCTTTTCTTGCTAGGAATCCTATTCGGAATAAGGGAATTTCCCTTAAAAAAGGGAAATGTTGACAGCTATGCACCTGATCCTTCCCTAACTCCTCTGCGGGGCAAAAGCATTTTGAGCCTTCTTCCCAAGGGAGCTGGGGTGTGGCAGATTCACCCCCACTCAAAGGTGGGAGTGGCATAACCAGTGGGCAATTCTGCAAAATATAAAAATTGGCTATTTGTTACATATCAAGGGCATGTGGAGCCCACTTCTTTGTCCTTTCCCAATAACCTCAATTAGTTGCCCGCACACACACTAATGACCATTGCCTGCTATGCTCCTTACTAGGACTGTGCTTGCGAATGATATATGCAGCATCTATAACCCACAAGCACTCATGCAGCAGTGGGACATTTTGATCTGTATGTGGAAGGCCTGCACGATTCTAAAGCAGCTGCAATACCCCAGTATGTATGTGTGTGTCCAGCTGAAGGCTGATAAGGGAGGAGAAGCACGTTCCTAATAAGCGTGTGGGGGACTGCAGCCCAAATTGCTTTCCTTTAAACATAATGGGTTGTGCTGACAAGCTCAATTCCATCCCAAGCTGCAGTTTTATATAGCTCAGGAATGGCAAGTTATGGGAGGCTCTAACCCTCACATGCAATTTCCTGTGGCTGCATCTCTTAGACTCAGAGTAATCTCATTTTTTTTATGTGGCTTCGGACACGGTAGGATCGCAATCTATCAAGTCACTTAGCTCAAGGTATTTTAAAGCCAAGGGAAATCCATATGAATCCTGAGTGTAGCACACAGCCTTTCCAATTCACTTTAGTCCTCTGCACTTGGCCGTTGAGGGGTTATTTATTAATTTGTTCCGCAATGGAAGTGACCTGACTCACCACCTTGGGAAGATGGCCTGTGGCACACAGAGAGAGAGAGACTGGGAGGTGGCTGATACCAGAAACCACTGATCGCTGTCTGGTCAGGTCAAAAGAGCAGCAGGTGACAGCAAACTGTTGAATAGTTTGTTTAAATGTTAGGGCTCATGATTATTATTTCACAGGATGTGTACCATTTTAAAAGCCCGGGTGCATATTCTGACCTAGTTTTTACAGCTGTGTAGCAGGTGCTGATAAGTCACTGTAATTAGCTGTGTCAGCCGGAAAGAGGAGAGCGCAAAATATGGTCTGAAGCTCAACATCAAAAAAACGAAGATCATGGCCACTGGGCCCACCACCTCCTGGCAAATAGAAGGGGAAGAAATGGAGGCAGTGAGAGATTTTACTTTCTTGGGCTCCATGATCACTGCAGATGGTGACAGCAGTCACAAAATTAAAAGATGCCTGCTTCTTGGGAGAAAAGCAATGAAAAACCTAGACACCATCTTAAAAAGCAGAGACATCACCTTGCCAACAAAGGTCCATATAGTTAAAGCTATGGTTTTCCCAGTAGTGATGTATGGAAATGAGAGCTGGACCATAAAGAAGGCTGATCGCCGAAGAATTGATGCTTTTGAATTATGGTGCTGGAGGAGACTCTTGAGAGTCCCATGGACTGCAAGAAGATCAAACCTATCCATTCTTAAGGAAATCAGTCCTGAGTGTTCACTGGAAGGACAGATCCTGAAGCTGAGGCTCCAATATTTTGGCCACCTCATGAGAAGAGAAGACTCCCTGGAAAAGACCCTGATGTTGGGAAAGATTGAGGGCACAAGGAGAAGGGGACGACAGAGGACGAGATGGTTGGACAGTGTTTTCGAAGCTACGAACATGAGTTTGACCAAACTACGGGAGGCAGTGGAAGACAGGAGTGCCTGGTGTGCTCTGGTCCATGGGGTCACAAAGAGTCGGACACGACTAAATGACTAAACAACAACAACAAGAACAATATAATGTGCAATATGTACCTTACTCTGCCCTGGTGGATGGATGGGTGATGATTATAGACACTATGTAAGATGTATGTTTGGGAAGTTGTTATTAAACCTTGCAAAGATATCTTTGCATCTCGTCAGTGTTTCCATCTGTGTGGTCCACTCTGCACACACTCTGCGACATGTTTCAATGCCCAATACAAACTGGGTGGGTGTGGGGGGACGACAGTGACTTGCTTCAATGAAGATGTTCACTTTCTGCCTTTCCAGGTGGAAGCAATAATAGAGAGAAGCCTTCAGGGGGCTGCAACTATGGTTTGCACAGAGAAGACAAGTGCTATTGAACTCAGTGGATATATATGTACCGGATTGCATGGTAAATGTATGCAGATTTGCTTTATGTGAAGCACTTTATTCTGATCACACATTTGGAGTGTCTTTCAGAGAATTTGGAACGTCTCAATGCAGGAAGTTAGGTGTTAATTGTGCTTTACACATCTTGAAACTCTGGTGACACTTTTTATTGATTAAAGACAAGCTCATGTACCTTACAATTATGCCATTATTGCTAAGTTTAGTTCAAAATCTCTGTTTTATGTGGCTTATTATACTTCCTTGTAACTGTAGTACCAACTTCAGAAACAGCTTTCTGCTAAAGTATTATTTTATAGTTGCCAGCTCGGTATCTGTTCTCTGAATGCATAACGAAACCCTAAACCAAACTCTGAGCAGTAGCTAGCACAATTTTGCTCTCTATATCTGACAGAGCTGTCAAGCTGCCACACAAAAACTTTCTGTGCAATATGAGGCAGCCTATAATTACCCATTTCTGTGGTGAATCACCATAGATCACTATTGTAGCATTAAATCATTACGTAGAGCAAATGTTTGTGGGGAAGTCTGATTAAAAACAGAGGTCATAGAATAACTGTCAGTTATTTTCCCGTCTGTGTGTATCTCACAGTCATTTATTTCTTGAAACGCCTCCAGTCTTGATACAAATAATTTTGCTTCTGTCTTTTTAGCCATGTTCTGACGCTTTGGGGTCTAAACATTATTGTTATGCTGTTTCACAATAAATGGCCATTGATATAGTTTCTGAATGCTCAGTGTAAAAACCACAGAATGCTAACGTTCAAAACTACGTACAGTGGCACCTCATGTTACGTGCCGTCCCCCTTACGAATGCTTCAGGTTACACGCTCCGCTAACCTGGAAATAGATGCCCCTTGTTGCGAACTTTGCCCTAGGATGCACGGGGAAGTTGCGCTCCAGCAGCGCGGCAGCAGAGGGAGGCGCCATTAGCGTGTTACGAGCGGCTTCCGGTTATGAACGCACCTCCAGAACCAATTAAGTTCATAACCAGAGGTACCACTGTAGACATTTGTTTCTGTTACAGTGGTACCTTGGGTTACAGATGCTTCAGGTTACACACTCCACTAACCCAGAAATAGTGCTTCAGGTTAAGAACTTTGCTTCAGGATAAGAACAGAAATCGGGCTCCGGCGGCACGGCGGCAGCAGGAGGCCCCATTAGCTAAAGTGGTGCTTCAGGTTAAGAACAGTTTCAGGTTAAGAACAGACCTCCGGAATGAATTAAGTACTTAACCCGAGGTACCACTGTATTTGTTAATCACATGGGTCTTGCAACAGTTGTTGCAAAACCATTGCAGGAGAAAATTTGTGTGCGTGTATCTAGCTGGCTCTTCCTTAAACATTTAAAGGGACATATCAAACTACTTTGCTACACAGCATAAGTAACATACTTCATCAAGCAGGTTATTAAAGATAATCATGCCACCCTATTTCCCTGTTCATTGATGCAGATACCACCCCATGATTATGTCAAACTATTTTTCTGCAAATAATAATAATAATAAAAACAAAAAAAACAACTTGTTATGTTTTAAGTAGACACAATTCAGAATGTGTTGGGTTCATAAAACTGATGTGCCTGGGACCGTCTTCCCCTTCTCTTCATATGTTGCTTCTAAGCTTCTGTAAAGAAGCCATGATGAAAATAATTTCATGTTTGGTTTGTTTCCGGTTCAGATCTGTAAGCAGCCTCTTTTTTTTCTACACATGATCCCCTCCTGGGAGGTACTTCACAGAGCTCATAGTTAACTGCTGGAATATGTGGTAATTAGGCAAATTCATGGAGCATAAGGCTATCAATGGATGCTAGCAATAGTGGCTATCTTCTACATCCATTATTAGAGGCAGTATGCATCTGTATTCCACTTTCCGGAAATCACAAACAGGTCCTGCTTGTGGGCTTCCTACAGACACCTGAGGGTAAAAGCCGATCCCTGCAGCTTCTCTCTCTCCTCACCTGCCTTTCTTCCCTCAATGACCTGATGCAGCACAGCTCAATCAGACCAAGTCAGGCTGAGAAGATTTGCATCTATCACAGCCTGACTTGGTCTGATTGAGCTGTGCTGCCCTCACACCAATGGGCTACTATACAAGAATCACAAACCCAGGCACCAGATAATGGTTAGGGATCACCAGTCGACAAGTGTGATCCTGTTTCATAATGCTACAGCGGACCATAAGGAAGAGTCTCTTCCAATCATCTGAGAGAGAAGGTAGATTCATTTCAAAGGAGGTGGTCCTCAAAGTTTCCTGCTCCTGTGCCATAACTTGAATTCTGAATTGGATTTGGAAATAAATCAGAAACCAGAGTAGTTGGTATAGAAATAGAGCTATGTTGATCAGAGACCTGATTCTGGTCAAAAGCTTTATTTCTGCAACAAATGGAGTTTCTGAAGAATCTTTAAAGCCAGCCCCATGTTAAGGACATTACAGTAATCTAGTACAGATAAAATGAGGGTATATGTAACTGTGTCCAGACCCTTCCTCTAGAAGAATGTGGTTTCAGCTTCCTCCAGGAATATAGCTTTAATCTCCACAATCCAACTTCCTGGACTGTACCAGGTTTCTGAAAATAGGTTCAATATAAAACATCTCCTTTAATACAAAAGGTGTATGTGTGTGTGTGTAATCATTCTACTGTAAAATTGTGGAATTGTCTTCATCATAACTTTTTTCCCAATGTTGGTGCGCAGTTGGAACATTAGTGGAGATTCCAAAATAGGTACTCTCATGGCTAGTAGCAGACTGAATACTACTGTAAATAAGGGCTGGACAGATAGGAAATTGACTTGAGGCAAGGAAATAGGAACAAGGCCTAGATTTTCATTTTAGGTTCAGCAATATTTCTTTCAGCTTGTAATAGCTCTTCCAGTGCCAGTTATATAAGGTTTCATTTCAACACAGTTTACTACTTTAGATGTTATTCATTTCCTTTAGCAATGATTGCCTATCCCATGATATAAATGTATCTGATTTATCTTTATCAGGAAAGCAACCCAAAATAGAGTGAGGGGGTGTTTTTAATGAAAACAGAGCAAAACACCTGCAAAATATATTTATTATGCTTTTGTATAATAATGTGCCTTCAAATTCAAAAGTTGGTTTGATGTCAGACGTGTTGTTGACCTTTCCCAGTTCAAGCCTGATGGCAGATACATGATCCTATTGTATAACATGTTTCATTACCATTTGACAATGTGACATATGCCACATGGAGCATATGAACAAAAGAATATGTAGCACTGGATTACTTTTATTGTACATGGTGTACAACGTAGAACACAAATGGTAGATTTTGCCACTGGAAATGTCCTAACTTTTTCTCTCATTTTTACAATGTACGATTGAATATGCTGTTGTCATAAAGAGTTGCTTTTACCAATGTAATAAAAGCTAGGCTCCAGTTTTAATACTGAAGCAGTGTGCATGATTGCAACTAAACATGATGATGGAATGTTTGATGACCTTGCCCTAAGGTCTGTGATAGCCAGGTCTAAGGACTTGCCTAGCTGAAGTTGGAGCATGTCATCTTCACAGCACATGACAGGGTCATCAGAAGGATGTTGCATCAGTTCTCAGAAGTTTTCCATGATTATCTTATGGGCAACACAAAAGAAACTGTGCATGAAATGAACGTCTCTAAATATGTTGGGATGCGGGTGGTGCTGTGGTCTAAACCACTGAGCCTAGGGCTTGCCGATCAGAAGGTCAGCGGTTCAAATCCCCGCAATGGGTGAGCTCCCGTTGTTCGGTCCCAGCTCCTGCCAACCTAGCAGTTCGAAAGCACGTCAAAGTGCAAGTAAATAAATAGGTACCGCTCCAGCGGGAAGGTAAAAGGCGTTTTCATGCGCTGCTCTGGTTTCACCAGAAGCGGCTTAGTTATGCTGGCCACATGACCTGGAAGCTGTACGCCGCCTCCCTCTGCCAGTTATGCGAGATGAGCACCGCAACCCCAGAGTCGTCCGCGACTCTGGGGTTAACTGTCAGGGTCATTTTTAAATACGTTGGACTCTGCATAGTTTAGATACCACCTTCCTTTCTATAGTCTACTCAGGGTCTTGTTTGGCAGCTCGGGGATTTCAATATACACTGCCCAGGCTTGTGAACTGGGGATGTTGCTTTGGCCCTGCTAACGCAATGGTTTGACTTCCTACCTGGAGGTGTACTCCATTTTGACAAAAAACTCTGTGACAAATTCTGTGTAAATACGCAACATGACCTTTCACATCAGCAGTAGCTTGTGACAAGTAGTCATGCTCTGTTATTTTAACACCTGTAGTGGGATAGTGGGACAGAAAGACCGGTGATTTCAAGGAACCCGGTGATGTTGTGCCATCACAGAAACCATGTTACACTCCCAGAAACCAGTTGCTGGAAAGCAGTGGAGGGAAGAGTGCTTTTGTGCTCAGGTCCGGCTTGCTGGTTTTTGACAGGCATCTACTTGCTTGGGCACTGTAAGAACAGGATGCTGGACACAGTATCACAGTTGGGTGATACCTGTATCTGTGCTGACCAACAAGTCACAAAATTGTTAGCAAGCTTTAAATTTCTCACTAGTAGCAGAATATATGATAGGCTGTGGTGCTTATCTCCTGATGGCTGGGTCTCTGGTGCATAACAGGAAGCAGAGGCAGAGGTGGCAGGGAGTGCAGTTCAAATGCAATGGCACAAGCACTGGATTGGCTCTACCCAGTGTCTTTGCCCCACACTGATTTCCCTGCCACCTTGCCCCTCTCCCACTCCTTTCCAGTAAGTGACTCAGTTGTTGGAAGATCAGATGAGTACTGATGCCTTCCCATGCTATATGGTACCAGTTCTCACTATTTTGTGACATTTTGGTTGATTGCATTACAGGTATTGCCGTGCTGTGAATTTTGAATTCCCCTTATCCTCCATGGACCATCATGGCTACCCATATATCATGTGCGCTTGTTCATTTTTTATCTTCCCCTGCTAGCTTGTGCCTCATGTTGCATAATTGCACATCCTGTCTGCTGTTCCCAAGCTCAGCTAATCCTTACTGCTCTTTTAGTGATGACATGCCATCCTCAACCTATTAGAGAGCTCCCGCTCTCCGTCTGGCTCGCTATTTGATGAGTATTATTTATGCCAGACAACTACATTTTCTTTTATGTTTAAGATTTTCCCTATTCTCATCAGACCAGACTGAAGACTGTGCCAGATTTGCAAACTTATAACCTGACTCTAAAGGTGCTCACTTGGAAGTAACTGATTGGTTTCAGTGGGGCTTACTTCCAAGTAAATATGCTTAGGACTGTGGCCAAAAAAAGAAGAAGAAGCTTGCACCCTAAGTAGGTCCCCTCATAAGTTCTATCTGATTTAATTAAAATCCTTAGTAGGGTTCTCCTTCCTTTTCTTTTGACACAAGAAGTGTGTGTGTGTGTGTGTGCCTGAGTGCTCATGAGCGTGTGTGTCCATTTATCTGGAAGTATTACCGGGCCCTCATTAATTCCATTTTTCCCCAGGTTTGAGTAGTTCACATCTGTATAATCTCAAGCAAGGTGGAAAAAATGATTTCATTTGTTAAAATCATCTGTACTACAGTGTATATGATCTGCTGTTTTTCACATTTACAGTCTGGAATGCTCCCCTTTGCTTTTAAACACGCACATCTGACTGAACTTCCATCAACCCCAGTGTAGCAAGTGCACTGCGACTTCTCGTGCAGACACATGAAAGCTGGTCGTTGTCATGAACACCTTGATGTATGCAGCAGTTTAAAACCTAACCCAAACTCCTTTTGTGAAGCTGAAGACTGCTTGGTTCCGTTAAAAAAAACCAACAACACTCCCCCCTCACTAATTTCTATATAAAATTAATTTGTATGACAAAAAGCAGAGCTGACCACTCCTGCTGTGTTTAAATGGAGGGAAACGACCCATTTTTACAGGCATTTACCTCAAAAAAAACCCCACAAATTTTATAACAGCCTGACACCGGGTGTTATTGCAGCCACAAATTACATAAATCCCCTGTATTATATTACGAGGTATACATAATGCCGATCTTGATAAATTTTTATCACCAGAAAAGTAATTAGGTCCATATCCTGGCCTCCATTAAATCTTCTGTGTACTGTGTCAATATAGCACATTGCAAACAGCCTTAAACTCTGAAAAATGCAATGAAAACTGACTCTGTTATTGCACTGAGTTACTTTAATGAAGAGATAGGGTACCTGTGCAGGAATGAGCCCCTGGGTGCAAATGTAAGTCTTTTGAAACAAATTAATTAATAGTAGCTTCATTAACACATTATTCTTCATACGTATAATTATTTATAATTATATGACACTTTTCAATACGCAGGTTATTTTTTAAAAGAACATAGGAAATTGCCTTGTATAAAATTATTTGTCTATCTAACCTAGTATTCCCTACACCAGGCATGGCCAAACTTGGCCCTCCAGATGTTTTGGGACTACAATTCCCATCATCCCTGACCACTGGTCCTGTTAACTAGGGATGATGGAAGTTGTAGTCCCAAAACATCTGCCTGCCCTGCACCAAACACTGTTGAACTGCAACTCTCATCATCCCTGATCATTGGCCATATTGAGTGGGGCTGATGGGAGTTGTAGTCTACATTGACTTGCAAGGGCTTTCCCAGATCTCAGACATGAGTCTTTCTCATCATCTGCTCCATTTTTTAAACTCCCGATGACAAGAATTTAACCTTACGATACAAGGTAAGGGTTGTGCAGCCTTATGCACAAGAGGGATATTGGGATGTTTCCAGGGCACTCACTGTTTTGCCTTGGTAGAGAAGAGCATGTTTATGATGCAGAGGCTATGATATGAGCATCACTCAAGCTGCCAATTCCAAAGTGACCTTTGCAATTGTCTCCTGTGTGATGAACATCCCCAACTCTGATACTGAAATCTCCCAGCAGGAATAGGTGTTCAGAGTGTGGGACCCTCCTAACAGCATGGTCAAGTTCCTTGTAGGACTGGTCCTTGGTCTGTATGTCAGAGCACATAGTGAGAACAGAGACACTCAAGATGGTAACCTGACTAGAGGTGGTTGAGAGGCAGAGGGAAAGCAAGTATTCTGAACCCTCAGTCAGTAGTTCTATTGCAGACTGAAGAGAATTCCTCATTGCAAAGTTTATGCCATGAATATGTGGTTCTTCTGATGCCCTCCTTGGCAGAAAAAAAATGTAGTTCTCTCAAAGGCTGCCATTTGAAGTGAGTCTGGTCTCCTGCAACATAAATGAACATATTAATTATGTTCAATAATTTCAGTATGTCTACTCTGAGCATGACCAAACTCCCAGATTCATGCAAAAAGTAATAATGTCTTGGGTGTACATCTCACTATTAACCATGTGTAAGGTTCTCTAAGAGCACTTTCTATTTTTCCTTTCTTATGTTTGTTCAGAATTTCTCTAACTGGGCATAGAGGTTATGACTTCTGCGTGGACACCCACTGCGGAGATGAGCCATGCAATCCAATCTATCAGTCTCCTGCTATGAAGTTGCTAATATAGATAGATAGATAGATAGATAGATAGATAGATAGACGATCTAGATAGATAGATTAAATTAATGTGCAACAGTATAAAACTTTAAATTACACATCTATATTTGAAGTGTAAATATTTTTTTGTGATTTTATGGTGTAGCTTCATTTCTTTGCCCCTCCAGCTCTTTAGTTTTGCTCTGATGGATTTACAAGTTGCCTTAAAAAAATCCCAACCAACTAGTTAGCATTTAGTCCTAGAAAAATGTGTCCATGGATTTCAGTGGCACTTACGTATTTCAAAGGCCACAAGTTAAGAAAGTTTTTGGTGGCCATCAACTGACTGATGTTTATGAAAATCGCATAGATAAAACACAGCACTGTTGTAAATATGAACTCTATTGTGCTCAGAAAGGGGATCATTAATCCCAAATGAAGGGTCAGTCAGTGACATTTGTGCAGTTAAATCAACATGTTATTACATGAATGCTTTATTAATCACAAGAGATAGCATAAATGCACTGCCAGAAGGCTATTTCCAGTTCTTGTGTGGTAACAATAAATTAATATGTTCTGTATTGTTGTTTTAGCTGTACTTGATTAAGCATGTAACTACGGAATGGCACAATTCTAAAGGAAGTCTAAAACTCCAAAGGCAATGTGACAATAGTTAAGAAGCATCTCATGTTTCCTAATGCATCAGAAATATGTATAATGTTTATGGGTTGCTTTCGTGAGCTCTCCAATAAAGTATGCATTTGGAAAAAGCAACATACCTCCAATGCTTTTGGATATGAATATAATGACAAGAACAACATCTGTTATATTATAGACTACTGGCAGTGTTCGAAACTCCCATTTTTCTAGGTGCATTTTGCGAGAGGGAATTTCGTTAGCATGAGCAGTTTCTGAGCTCTGGGAGTAGTACTGTGCCTAGGATTTGGGTTTAAAACTGCAGAGTGGAAGGAAAGGAGGACCTTTTTCTGCCTTCCCAGCTATTCTCTGAAGACTGGAGAAGAGATCCTCTTAAGAATATTAGGGGAGTGGGCAGGGGAAGGACTATAGACCATGTAAAAAAGGAACATAACATTTTAGCTGCAGTTCATTCATTTCCAGCTTTGTATTCTTGTTATTAAAAAAGCTCACCTAGACATTCTGCTGTTGTGGTCGTAACCTAGGTTTAAGGTGCCATTTATCTCTTAGCTTTCATATCTCAGTTTCTAATGCTGACTACTGGAATAAATTATTTAAACAGATACTGCATCAGTTTGGATGCGAAAGCAACAATGCTTCATTAGTGAATATAAGTGGCAAGAGAGTGACATGGTGGTCAGTTGTCTAAAGTAGCAGAGGGTGAGATGTGTGAAGGGGACACAGTGGGTCCCTGGTCCTTACTGAGAGGGAGAGGGAGAGGGAGAGGGGAAGGGTGAGGCAAAGGGAGCTTGGCTCAGTGTTGTGTATGGCAGTAGAAATGTTGGATTGGCTCCACTGTTATGTGCTGTACACCAGGGCAAGCGCCTCTTGACTCACCCCTCTCCTCTCCCACTTGGCGAGTGCCAGTAACTCGCTTTGCTGGGAAGTCAGGAGAGCAATTCTGCCCACCCCTTGCCCCTTCACCAGCCACTACTGCAGACCTATGACTCCCATGCCACTCTTTTCCTGCATGTTGGAAGACAAAATCTGCATGTTCCAGGAGATAACATTGAACAAATTTGTTAATTTAAATTTGTACATCATTATCATGTTTTTCATGTGTGACATAATCCCTCATAATATCTTTTTTATTTAGCAAACCTTTATACCTTTGCAGACCAATCAGGCAATTTTAGCATTCATAAAGTACTATGTAGTTCTCTTCCCTTGATAGTACCTGAAGCCAGAAGCTTCCCAATTCAGAAACACTGGAAAAAATAATGCATGAAGTAGTTGGATAATGATCTGGAATTATTAATGGTTTGGAAGAAATTTCAAAGGATTTATATATGAAGTGCAGACATATACCTGTACTTGCCAATGGTATATACTGAAAAAGCTCAGTTTTTGCTAACATTCCCCCTTCAATATTTATGCGCTTTTATTGCAATGTATTATTCAATGTGTCATTCTTCCATAGAAGAGAGGAAAATTGTTTTCAATAATGAATATTAGAAAAGGGCTTTTTCTTATTCCACATTGAAATATACAGTATAATCACTTCTGAAGATTGAACAAAGCATGTAGCCTTAGTTAGTCTCAAAAGATTCAGAAACCTATATGCTAGCAACTTAGATCTCATAACAGAAATATCACCCTCTCCTCAGATGTAAATATTCTCACTTCTACATGATACTCTAAAGCTCCAAGACGTTTGTGATAAAGGAGTACACCCATCCTGCAAAAAATCATTCTAATCCAGAATTCCATGTATGCTGTGGTGCCATTTAAGTCTCAATTGATTTCAACAGGAGCCAATATGTGCATGCCAAGAAATATGAACAATGAACCAACTCAATCTATTGAAATTAAAGTGGAAATCCTTCTGGAAACTGGACTTCTGTGTGTGGCTAATGTCTGAAACAAGCTGGAAACCACTGGATCAGGATAAATGATTTCAACCCATAAGCATACATGTTAGATCCATGTGCTGTGAAGGCTTCCCACGCTCCAGTTTAGTTGCTTCCCTACTAAAGCACCAAGTTGCAAATTTGTGGTAGCATGGAAGATAATATAGGGAACAAAAACCTATGTATGTGTTCATTATCAATGACATACTTGGGCTGTTGTCACCTGTCACCCAGTCCACTCCAGTGATTCCCCCCCCCCCAAGCATGCAAATCAGAACTTCCCAACCTAAAAGGGTTTCCTCATTCATTTCAATACATGGAACTGATTAATATGTTCCCACCACCACCACTTGTGCATAAAACCATACATGGGAGCTTCAGGGTTCAATCCTATGCATATGTGTCTAAGTAACATTGAAATCAGTGGGGATGAAACATATATAGGAATGCTCAGTTAAAGTGTCATGTTGCTTTTCAATACCTTCACTGCCACTTTCTTGCCCATCGTTCTAAATACCAGTAACTATAAACATGCTGCATTGAAAGTAGTTCAACTTACTTCGGTGAATTTATTTATTTATTTTGAGAAACAACACACAGGGTAATATGGAAATAAAACAAAATGGGAATATGAGGGAAGTCCAGGAGAGGGGGGGATATGGAAAATTGTTAGAGAAATATTGTTAGAGGGTGTATACATGGAAAAGCCAATAAAAATATTTTTTAAAAAAGAGAGAAAGTAGTTCAACTTACTTCCAAGTAGATTAGTTAAGGTGAAAGGCTGTCCTTGAGTGAAACAAGTTGCACTGGAATTAAAAGTACTGGCTTCCTCACAAGTAAGTATGTTTAGCATTGAGGTACCACAAAAATCTGTATTGAGAACATTAGGTATGCCTCGTGTAACCAAACTGTATGCATCCATTGTTTTCCCCTAAAGTCATGTTCATGTCTTGAAATGTTACTGTGAATTTGATTGTAGTTGTTGTGTTGCTTCATTCCACAGGGAACCAGACTCTGCAAACAACAGAATTCCCTTTGTTGACCACTTCCTTGTTCTCAAAAAATGATGGCCGTAAATTTTTGTGTGTGTGAACTTTATAGTCCTCTCCAGACCTCTATGCCTAAAGCCATTTGGAGACAAGTGGAAATGTTCCCTTAAAATTGTTGTTTTTTAAAAAATTCTGAAGTACAAATAGAAGTATAAAGTAACTGTGATTTTGAAACAATGTAGGCAGCCATTTTGGCATCACTGTTCACAATACCCAGGTACCTTCCACTTTGGAGCAGCTGAAAAAGGCTTCTTAAACTCTGAACACCTCAAACTCTTCACAAGTAAAGTGCCAGTATCAAAGTAAACAGTGTATGGAGCCAACTGCTTTTGATTAAAGTTGAGAGAATTTAAATTAGTTTTGTGGAAGCCTTGAAAAATTTGGGTACAGATGGAGTCCATCCATGCTTGTATAAAATGAAAGCATCAACTGCAAAATGAAATGGCTCGCTTCCATCAAATTTACTGTGCCAGGCAGGAGCAAACATTACTCTTGCGTGCTGCCTGCTCATTCTTTGACTGGCCACACTAAAAATGAATTTTTTATTCCAAAAAGGTGAAACTTGTTAAATCCTAATTACATGAGAAATCACTATTTTTCTTGATGATGGCCCAGGTCAGTAATAATTAAAGGCACAGAAGTCTTTGGGACTGACCTATTATGGACAGAGGGAGTCCCAAAAAACGTGAATACAATTTCCTTGATCGGAATTATTAGAGATTTCTTTTTTAACCCTTAGCATTATAGATCTGAAGTGTTGCTATTGATAGAAAGGTTGGTCATTGTGTCATTGTGTGTGTCCCCCCCCCCAATTTGTGTTAGAGGAAATTGTAGAGTTTCTTGGAAACTTGTCAAGAGCTCCACAGTGCGCCGATTGCTAACAGCAGACAAGCTTCCTGGAAAAATACAAGTGATGTCTTCCCACAATGTGCAGCTGGAGGTGAACACTGGATGTGTTTTAAGCCATACACAGTTTATGGAATGTGTCCATCAGGATGTACAGGCCAAGTCCTTCATGAACTGCATGTGCACCCAAGAAATGCCACAAAATTCTGTGTAGTGTACACAGAATGCCTAATACGTATCACTGGTTTCAATGGGCTGCCTCTTACTTCCCTAGTAATTCAAATATGGCTGTTTTTAGTCCATATGATTGGCTTCACCTTTGTGGCTGGGTCATAAATTTGGGACAGATCACTGCTCTCACATGGCTGACAGAAAATCTAATGGGAAGCTATGGAGGCTCATAGTCATAGTAGTCAAATTTAAAGAAGGGCTTCAAGGAAATGAAAGGGAAATCATTTTATGTCTTCAAATAATCTACAAAATATGTTCTTAACCCTGCGTGTGAGTGTGCTGTGTTTTAGCAATGAATAACTGTTATCCTCATAAATACAGAAGTTGAATAAGACCAGCTATTTTTTAAAAAAATATAATTTTATCCAACTCAAGATACATAACAAAGCTCTTATGATACTCCTTTATGATCCTAGTGATTATTGCTCACAGTCAGAGTTGAGATGGGAGAAGCAGTGTGGAATAAAAGGGTTAAACACCATCTTCTCTGATGCTGGTGTTCTGATCAGATTTGGATATCCTCTCCTACGTTGTGGGTAAGAAGACTAAATGTTTTAGAAAGATCCAATCCAATTTTTCACTTTAGTTTCCTTTTGAGTTACTCCTGCTTTCTTGTATCATTAGACATGCAAAATTGTCACATGCAAGGTGGGAAATGTTTTTGAGCCTCATTTCACGTGTTATAAACAAACAAACAAACACGGAAAGTCGATCAAGTCCATCCTATCAAATGCCTAAATTCATACCAGAAGTCACTCCAAAGCTTGACAAAATTTGCATTGTTTTCCTATATTAAAATATACACACACATTGGTATAATTGTGAATGTATGGTCATGGCTAGCCATGGAAGCTTTAAAAAATGAGGGTTTTAATAAATTCCAGAGTAGCTTCATATTATACTATGTTGTCTCACTGATTCCACATGCCAGGTCAGCCCCCCAACCCCCCCTCCCCCCAAAAAAAGAAAGGAAATGAATCTGTGTGAGAAATGCCTACAACAATTTATATTACCACATATACCCAAATAAGCTCCTTTGTAGTATGAATAAATCTATGTGGAATTTTCAAGTCCATCAGGCAGAGGGGTGGAAATTCTCACCTGATTCTCCCCCCGCCCCAATACTTTAATATCTTTGAAGAACATGTAACATCATTTATGGTGTGTTACTCTGGCTGCAAATACTTCCAGGCTGTAAACCATCAATATTTTTTATTCCTGTAGAGGAAGCCAAGAATGGTGGGAAAGGTTATGATTACTTCATATCGAGCAAACTAGAAACGTACAGGTTGGATTTGTCAGTGTTTCATCTTCAACTAGAGGCCATGTGATATCATGAACCTGCCATTAATCTGCTCCGAGAGAGCAAAGAAAATGGATCAATTTTGAATCAGGGCTGCAGATAATACCAAACATTACATTGATACACAGTGTACAATGCTGATAGGCATGCCTTTTGTTTCAGCGACAGATTTGGGGGGGGGGGTTATTACTTGAATCGGTTTTATTTAAGAATTTCCTACATTGACCAAAATCTTATAAAAGCATCCAAACTGCAGCAGACAGCATTCATATGAATAACTTATAGGCAGAAAAACTCCATGGGCTCAGAAGTGAGCTCTGCTACAAAGGTTACAAACACAGTGGCAGATTTATAGATGTGTTATATGCACAGAATTGGGGCCCCCCGAAGCTGAGCTCCCCCCTCCCAAGTTATTTGTATGCATTTTTAACTGAGAGGATACCTTGAAACATGAATCCAAACAATGAATAATAGTTTCCAGACGCATCCACTTGAAGTTCACAAAGGAGTCTTCAAACCTTTTTGAAATAATTGCTGTATTTAGTGGGAGCAGGGGTCACTTTGCACTTTAAAAACATACTCACACACGTTTCACTTGGCCTTTTCTCCTTTTCGTCCTACTCATCTCTATATGCTGGGCTGATCCTTCATGAGCCTGTTTAGAAGTGCTAATCACACACTTGATTTCAGAACTCTGTCGCACAGAGTGCTCCCGTCAATCAGATAGAAATGGGGGTCCATTTGAGACTCAAATTATGCATTTATTTATTTTTAATGCATGGAAGCCTTTACATATTCTTCCCCGCCTCTTTTAAATCTGAAGTGGCAAGCCAGGCTGTGGTTGCAAATGACACACTTGCATGGGAGGGTGGGCAGGCTTTTCCACACCTATACTACTCCCCCTGCAGTGTTTTCACAGTACAGATTTATGCTCGTCTTCTCAGTAGGGAGCCCTGCTGCCGTGAGCCTTAGTCCCATGGGATGTTTGTGGGGAGGGGAAGTGTCCAGGGGAAGAAAAACAGTTAGCAGAATATTTACTGCCATAGTGCTAAATGCCACTGGGGTAACTTTGTAGATGGGAAACTGGGAGAGAGAAAAGGGTTCATAGAATCATAGACTTGTAGGTTTGGAAGGGCCCTAAAGTAGTCCAGCTACCCATTCATAAATAGCTTCATTAAGTGCAAAAGAAGAAGAAAAAGAGGGGGGCAGGATGGGGCCTCCATATGACCTATGTGGCTTGGAACATTGTACCTGCAACATTCAGGGCCAACTCCCAGTTATGCAGCAACATGTCCTCAGGGGACTCACTCCCTCTCACACCATGTTTCTTGCTACTCATTCAAATGCCAACTCCCTCTGGGTCCAATTCATACTGCTGCTCTGATGATGCAGAGGGCATGGAAATGGAGGCTGCTGCTGCTACCTTTCATTACTCTTCTTGTGCTTGGAGAGGGTAAGTGAACTAGCAGAGATGGGTCCACTGCTGCAAAGTGGGCCTTGACAGATGCCCAATGTTGCTGACCACTGACTCTTGTCTGCAATTGTATGTAGGGATGGACAAATCTGTCGATTTCAGTTTCTCTCAATGTTTTCAGTTTGCCAAACTTACTTTCAGTTCTCCACATTTCCACATCCATTGGCATTTGGGAGGGGGGAACTCACAAAAAAATCATTAGGATTTTAGTAGGCTTTTCTCCTAATATTTACTTTTTTGCATGCATTTTTGCCTAGTATACGTATTTTGGCAAGCAGTTCTCCCCTGTGCAATGCATATACATTGTTTACCATTATATGCATGTTTGTGCACACTTTCTACTAATTATTCACATTATTTGTTTGGAAGACTGCAACACAAATTTTGTAGAAGTGTGAGTTTTGAAGGCGAGGTGCATTTTAGTCTGCCTATTGTTTGAAGAAGTGTGCATAAGGTAGAATTGCATTGAAATGCAAACCAAACCTAGTTGTGTGTGTTTTAAAGCCCTGTTCAAAAATGATTTTTTCTATTACCTTGTTTTTCTTATTCTTCAAGCAACAAAAAAGATGAAGGGATGGGGTAGGGAGACAGATCTGTATAGTCTCAGGAAGGTTGTAGCGTGTGGTTACTTTGAAAAGGACTTCATGGAGTTTGTTTGTTTTTCCCCCTTAAGAACTATCACTGACAAAAAAATAAAAAAGGATTATGCTGTGTTTTCTTTTGACTGACTCATGAGCTGCAAAGCAACTCGCAACACTGGCTGAGGAAACATTTGGTGTTTGAAAGAGAATGCAAGACTTACAACTTCTCCAATGTTTGAACCTAATACATCAACCTCATTTTCTTCCAGTTTCACTTCTCTGAAGCCTCACTGATGTGAGTCAGCTGCTAGAGCAGAGGAAATAATCTTCAAAATTCTGCACATCTTGAATGAAATAAACAAAACAGACTACAGGCACAATCTGCTGGGAGGTTTTCCTGTGTGTACCCTTATTGTAATGGATGGTAGTAGCTGTGCTCCATCCATTCACAGTATTAATTAAATGCGGTTCACCCCATTGTAATGAATGGTAAGCAGGGCATTCATGTCAGAGACAGCAGAACGAAGGCGGATCATGCAGAATCGAATTCCCCCAAGTGGTTTTTGTGAAAGCTTCAAATAAGCACCACTGAAACATCGACGTGCCATGTGAAATTGCTCTTTGGCTTTTCATCTCCATGGCTCTTTGCACCCTATGTACTGTAAAAGCTTTCATCACATGAATTAGAAATGTGACAGCTTTCTCCACTTCCTTTGATGGATTCTGAATTTTCATTGGGAATTTTAGATAAACCTATTATGAAATTGCCATCTATCTGTGCAATTGTCATTAAAATTATAATCCAATTTCAAACATGTTTAACCAGCATAGGCTCCCAACTTTGAACCCAGTTAATTGTAAGTCAGTGGTGGAGATAGGTACTTCTACTGGAAAAGCAGCCTGTTTTATACTAGGCAACACTTTATGTCCACATCGCCCAGTATTATCTACTAGCAGAGGCTTTCCAGATACTCACTCAGAAGTCACCTCTGGGGTGGGAAACCTGTGGTCCCCTAGAATCTGCTGGACTATAACTTGCATAATCTCTGTCCATTGGCCATGCTTGATGGAGCTGGTGAGAGCTGAAGTCCAAACACATCTGGATGGGCCCAGCTTTCCCAGCCCTGGGTTATCAGATCCCTTTAAAGGGAAACACTATGAACTGAAGCTTCTACATACCACTTACATACTTTTCTGCTGAGCCACAGTACCCTCAGAAAATGGCTATTCCTAAGGTAATTTGGGTGGAATCATAATAACTTTGCTGATTTTAAACCAAGGTATTTTTGAAATGTCTGTGTGCTCCGTGTGTGGCAGAGTACCTAGTCTGATCTGCCCTTTCATTTTGACTCTCTGTTGTTAGGGTGTAATAATAACTATTGGTTCTAAATATTCCAAACCTCTTCTTCTGAGCTCTGACAATTTTTATACCGCAGAGGAATCTGTTTCACTATCCAGTCTCTTTTTTAATCCTCTTTTCAGTGCAGTCAAAACTACACCCGTGTTCCCCAATAAACCTTTTAAAACCGGCATACTTATGCAAATTTTATCACCAAGCAGGGAGCCAAAAAAATTAAAATTAGATTACAGAGATGTCTCAGTAAAGCATCATATTACCATTTTCATTATGTATTTAGAGTAAAATAAATGAAATGGAAAATCCAGCTGCCCTGCCTGGATTGGTCAGAACCCACTGGAAAATAATAGCAGATCAAGGCTGAGAGGAAACTTGGTGTACTTTGTGGTTGCATTGATCTGCACCAACAGCATTCCGTAATTTTTGGCGGCGGCTGCCCGTTGAGACTTGTAGGGAGGAAGGCAGGGAGACCAAAAATAGGTAGAATCAGAGCCAACCAACAATACAATCCAAAATCAAGATTCAACAGGATGAGCAAGGAAATAGGCAGATATTGGGCTGCCCCAGCTGAGTTTGGGCTCAGCCATGGCTCAGCCAATCCAGCTCCCTCATAATAACTCAGCTGGGGATATGCCAGCAAAACTCTCTCAATCTCACTGAGCCAGGGCTATGCTAAAGCTCAGCCAGTGGAAACTGTACCAGTGGAAGTTAAAAAAGGGGTGGTTGTCCTGTGGGTATGGCATAGTTAGACAGGGCAATGAGAGATATACACCTATTCCAAATTTCTTTCAACTCAGTCACGTGACCTGGCAACCCAACAGAATCTGTGCCAATGAAACAGGTGGTTTAAGTCAAACTATTTTAAAGACTTATTTTCCCTCTGCAAGGCTCAAGACTCAGGCTGACTCAGGCTGAAGTTTGGAATACAGATAGCTGACACTGACATAACTTAAACTATCTCTGTTCCACCCCTATGGCTGGAGGCAGTAACACTTCTGAATACCATAGGATGGGATTCTCCTTGCAGGTTTCCCACAGGCAGACGGTTGACCACTGTGAGAGCAGCATATTGAACTAGATGAGCCATTGGCCTGATCCCGGAGGCTCTACATATGTTCCACACTGGTTACCATAGGCCACACAAGGAATAGCTGTCCCACCCCTAGCTCTCAGTGCATATGGTTTCTTGACTTCAGAGCACAATCAGGTTGGACTATATTTTACTACATAAAAGCAACAATATGACATGATTCACATAAACCTTTTCTCATAACAGGATTTGTAAAGATTTTGCTTCCAGCTCTTCCAGCTTCTGCACTTTCCCCTGTTCTTCATTTCAGACAGGCATTTCTGGAAACAAAACATTTTGTATGTGCTCTTCATTACAAAACACAGACACATACCACTTCCAAGACTTAAAAAGGAGTATAATATCTCAAGTAAAGCCTGTGCTGGAGATCATCAACAATTCTACCAAATGTCAAACAGTATTAGAGGAATGTTTTATTGGGATGAAAGCACTGCACCAATAACCAATATTTTAAAGATGCCCAGACTGCATTTTCAACCATCTTATACATGATATTACAGAAAAATATCCTTTCTCACTATGTAAACTATCTTCTTATGAGTTCCTTTTTTAAGAGTCACGCTGCATTTTTCAAATTCAGAATCTCCAAAGCCCTTTCCTCTGTGATTCAAGGAACAAAGGAACAAGTTTTATAATATATATAATCAACAGCTGGTTCTAGGCACCATTAGTGATGTGATCAGCCATTAACAGAAGACTCATAGAGTGGTGTTATCTCTATTTTAAACAAAGCAGAGATGTAGACTCCAGTTCACCTCAATGAAGTGCCAAATATTGTTTTTTTCTAAACTGAAAGTTTTAGAAGATAGAACATTGTATAGCTTTCAGAATCTGAGACACAGAGGTTCATGTACAGTCCTTTAATATGAAAAGCCAACACTACCATGAAAACAGTTATGGTTGATTCCCCCCTTTTCTTTTTATTGCCAAGTTTGGCTTGGATGAATTATTGCCTTGAATTATATACTCCTGAAAATGAAATTGCAAAAGAGACATTGATTACAGTGTCATTATCTTGTGCCACTAAGATAAATTTAGCATCATAAATTGTTCTAATATATTAAGAGCCTGACACAAATTGACAAATGGAAGGAAATGAAAAGTGGAGACCTACTTTCCATCTGCTGTTGTGACAAAGGAGAGATTATCACCTTTACATTTTTATTTATGCAAAGTAGTCAACAAAATAAAAAGTTTTAGATTGATTTCACCTTCAATTTCCTCTGCTTCATCTTGATGTAAACAATGAAAAACCATTAAAGCTATTTTAATGTTTTTCTGACTTTAAGTGCATTTTTTCTCCATAGGAGAACATCCCTAGGAAGCCCTGGGGATGAAAATAGCTAGAAAATGGAATCAAACCAAATCAAATGAATTATCAGTGTATATGTGACTGAAGGAAAAGCAGCTATTTCAACTGCAGCAGCAGAGATCATTCAGTGTGTGTAAGAATTAATTTTGTTCTGTGTTAGTCAGTCTGCCCAAGAGATGGCTGGAGATGCTGCATAGCAAACCAGGGAAGGTGTCATCAACTTTAATGAGGTAGCACAAGCTCTGATAGGCTGCCTAGCTGTGAGTAGGTTGAATCTAACCCTACTTCCAACAAGGACTGTCAAAAGGAACCCCCCCCCCCCACGTCTTTCTGCTCAAGTTGTTGTTTTGTTCAGCTCTCCTCCCTCCAGTAAAGTTTTACCAGGATTTACTTTTTGTACTCCATCTATTTTAGCTGCCCCTGCTAACAGCAACTACTAGCATTTTGAATTGTCCCACCTCTGAATGCACTGTACTCAGAACAAAGTTGGGATAATTGGGTTTGGGGTAGTCTCTTCTGGTCTCCTCAGATCAGCACCCCAGTTGTAGTCCTCAGCCTTGTCCTGAATAGGACAAAAGAAGAGGGTGGGGGGCTGCAAATCTGCAAGTTTATAGGGTCCAAATATCCAGGCAAAATAACATTTATTTGTTTATTTTAAAAGCTGAGTTGTTTTTCTTCTGGAGATGGATGGGAGGGGCCTGGGGATTATGTATTGCACAAATATCTGATTGGACACATAGGGGAGATTGATAGCAATATATCCCAAAGTCTCTGTAATTAGAAATTGAAGGACATGATGGAGAATGTGACTCAAGATTTTGGGAAGAAATTAAGTTAAATTAAATACCCTTACAGCTCCGTCAGGGCAGTGTCCTTCTCACCTTAATAGAGCAGCCTCCTTTACTAAAAGGATAATAAGGGTAGGAGCTGTGGTCATTTTTGAATTTGTGCAATTCATAAAAGGGTTAAAAATCCTGTTTGTGTGTGACATCAAAAGGTGCTGTTTGAAACAGGCTTGTCCTGTATTAAAATAACTGTTCTTTTTTTACCTTGGTTTTTTAAAAAACATCCTAACTATTCAAAATTAAGTATTTCACATTGTTCAGCTTTAAAATGGCTAAATGAAGGCAGACAGTGCTGAGACCATAGGCTCTGTAAGATCATTCCAGCATTTTGTGAGATATATCATCTACCGCACATGGCTTTCAATCCTGTGCCATAAACACGTTGCACCCACCTTAAAACATCCACACGCTTAACACATCTTAACTTGACTCTACATCAAAACTCAGATACTTACACCTCACTGTGAAGCCAAGTGGGGACAATGGGATGTGATCACACTCAAAGAGCTGGCACATTATGACAAATATCATCAGCAGTTTGTCCATTTCCTGCTGCCTTTAGGCTGTCTGGCATGCAAGCCTGTGAACAGAATAGGGAATATCCAGGATGAAAACTGCTAACTAGATTTGCTCATGACGCTATGGCAGAGCACAGAGCTTGGAAAGTGATTATGGCCTAGTGGCCATGTTATAACACACATCTGGTGGTGTCAAACTTCATATCTGTGTCTATGTCTGCCATAAATGTACAGAGCTTGTGCTGCTTGAATCATTTCATGTAGAAACAACAACTCATTTGCTCAGCTAGAATGTGTAGATCTAGGTTTATACACTTCTGCTATATATTCATGTTACCTATTATGTTAAAAGCTTTGGTTGCTTGACCTGGTATGATCTAAAAAGCCAGATATTTTAAGAAAGGATGGTGGAAGCAAGCATGAATGTCTGCTTTAGTTGGACAGGCACTTTGCTAAAGAGCAGTTTTTTTGTTGCTCTAAGGAAAATTATTACAATATTACCTTTCTACAAGGGGGACTTGCGACAAAATGGCACAGTGTGGAGTGCTCCTGATCTGGGTTCCAATCAATAAATCATCCCCTACACCAGGATACTCCAATCTATTCCATGTCTCCCTGGAAGACAGCATTCCATAGTCAGTGGCTGTATTCGGTCCTCATTGAATTCTCATTGAACCCTCACTGAATCAAAATGCTCTCCATTCCCCTCCACCCCCCACAAAAAAAAGATTTATTTGTACTGTACCTCAGTGTATCTAGGGATGGGCAGAACTGTTCAATTCTCATGTAATAGAAAGCTCCCCATTCACACTGCTGGAAACAATAGATGAACTGAAACACAGCTTTCTTTTGCAATGTTCACCCCCCCACGAATATGACAACGCAGTTCTCCAACTCCCCTGAAATATTTCATAAATCATCTCATCATGCAAGACTGCCATGTTACACATATAGAGAATGGAAGGGGGCATGGCTCCCCTCCATTTCACAAATTGTTGTGCTTGCCCACTATATACTGGGCTTTTAGCTCATAGCTTGAGAGAGGAATTTCTGACCCTCCAGATGTTTTTTGCACTGCTACTACCATTATCCAGGACTAGGGCTGGGGGAGAAATTTGATTCAGATTGCATTCAAAGGCAAACTAAACTAATCCAAATGTTCTGAAACAATATGGGAACCAAAACACAGCCAACCTTTAAAATCCACACTTTCCTGAATTTTGCAGTGTAGTTCTCCAGTCAAGTAATGTTTACACCAATGCATGTATTGGGGTAAAGTGTCCATCAAAATTCATGTATGTGTGTGTGTGTGTGTGTGTGTGTGAGTATCCGTACAAAAATACATTGTGGAATAATTCTTTGTGGAATAATTCTTTGTGAAAATGTGCACGTTAAAGAAAATTGAAAAGAAACGTGAACATTGGGAGACCATTCCCATTCAAATGCAGACTTGTCCTTCCCTATCCCTGGCTGGCGTTTTCTGGGGCTGATGGGTATTGTCAGGGAACTGACATCGGAGCGAGAGGTGGAGGCAAGGCTCCCAAGCAATGCTGGAGAAGGGCCCAGCAGGGAGAGAGGCCACTCATCGGCTGGGGAAGGAAATCAACGTAACACCAGGGATAAAGGGGGGCAGATGGGGGAATCGGCGAGGGGGCTCCAGGACTCCTCGCCGGAGACCAGTGGGGAGAGCATGGGTCCTCCGCTACCCACACCCACCCTGCGCAGAAGACTTCCGCGCAGGGAAAGTAGGCGTAGACTTGGCGTCAAAGAACTTCTTTGCTGGAAGAAGTTCAAGAAACACCCACTGACGGATTCTGCTAGCGACTGAAACAGCCATGAAGTGAAGGGCTGTCCAGACAGAAAAGGTTTAACCAGGCAACCTAGCCAGGAGTGGCGGCAACTTACGCACGAGCAACCCCTATAACCATTACAGGTATTGTAGCTGGAAAACATCTGGAGGGCTGCAGGTTCCCCATGCCTCCTTTATTGCTCAGTTCACAGCCTAACACACTTGTATAACAGAGAATGGTTAAAGCAAAAGCCCTTGCAATGAACTACAAAAATGCTTTTTATCTGATGGTCCTGAATCGTTCTGACTCTACACATGGGATTACTTAGTAATATGAACCCATCCATTGTAGAACTATTGAAATGTTCTTCTATAGCTAACAGGGTTCTTTCCAGCATTTTCAGGGGACCAACATTTCAGGTCAGACAAAGTAGCTTGGAAAATCTTAGATTCTGTATAAAAATCTGTTACATTCTTATAGAAATAAAACCCTTTCGCAGTTCCCAGAGAAGAAGATATAAAAACATAACTTTCAGCCTCTTCCACGTGAACTTCCAGTGTCTCACCACTTCATTTTCTCAGTTTGTCCTCTAACTGTACAGCCCCTTGGTAATTTCTGACTTGCATTTCTTTTCTATTTTTTTCCTGAAAAATTGCAGACCCATCTGTTCAGTTCCACACATTTATGAGGAGCTGATTGAGTGCAGAAGATGAAAGAATTCTCGTAAGATGTCCTGGGTCTGTGGAAAACTATTTTTCAGGAAGCAAAGTTTTGTTCTTAAGATAACCAAGGCTATTTTCATTTTAATCTGAATGGAAAGTTAATTTGGCTCAAATGCATCATAAATATTCTGAACTGAATCCTTCCACTCACCTCAAAGTTAAAAATGCACTCCTGGGCTTCCATATCCCAGTCCTCCAATTAGCTTTGACGGGAACCCATAGTTCAGTGATAGAACACACAATTTGCATGCAGAAAGTCTCATGTTCAGTCAGTGACATGTTCATATAGTGCTGGGAAACAGAGAAATCTCAGAGCATTGCTGCAGTCAGTGTAGACCAGGGGCATCTGATTGGCTACTGTAAGAACAGGATGCTGGACTAGCCATTGTTTTGATCCAGGCTCTTCTTATAGTGGGGAACTGCAGGCCTGGGGGCTAAATGTCGCCCTCCAGGCCTCTGAATCTGGCCCTCAGGACTCTCCAAAGGCCCTACACTTCATTGATTTCGGTCCACATCCTTCTTGGTTTATTTTTTTCATCTTTTGCCATGTTGGAATGTGCCCTTGATCTCTCATAATGCCTTTTGCTTGCTGCTTTGATGGGTGATTAGATAAATGGAACGTGTGTAAGTGGAGGGATGCCTGTACGTACAGCTAATTAGGGCAGGAATGCAGATTACAATTTGCTTATTAAATATTCTTCCAAGAAGACTTGGGTTGTAAGTCAAAATGGTAAAGCAACGTTGAAGAGTTTCGGCTTTCATGAAGAAAAACAAACAGATAATGTCTACAAACGTGTAATTTTGTATTAGCAACTTTAGAAATCCTGGCAAAGAGGGGGATAGAACATCCAAAGTAAGCTGCTGGGTTAACTATTACAAATAGGTTATGAATTATATGGAGTTCAATGTTTGTTTCTTCTAGGTTCTGTGAAATATTTTCTAGGCAGGAAATAATCTCACCAGGAAATAATCTCACCTCCATCTTTGGTGGAGACAGATGTCCTATACAAGGATGATTCACAAAACGTAAAATTAAGGTGCACATTTGTGTATATCAGGTGTGTGGGTGTGGGTGTGTTTAATTGATTTTAAGTTATTTCCCCCAATGTTTTTAGCTGTTCTTATTTTATCTGTTAGCTGCATTGAGTCCCTATCACAGAAAAAGGCAAGGTATAAATAAATATATAATCATTTTATATAAGTAGAATGTTGCTAAGTTAGTCATAGAAAGGTGCCTTATACTGAATCAGACCATTGGCCCATCTAACTCTGTACTGTGCACACTGACTGGTAGCAGTTCTCCAGGGTTTCAAGCAGAATACATTTTCAACTCTACTGGGAGGTGCCAAGATCATAACCTGGGATATTCCGCATTCAGATTAGATGCTCTACAACTGACCTATAAGCCCACACACCAATCTCTGTCTTTCTCCCATGTGCTACCTGCTTGCCTCTGCACTCTATTATTGCTACTACCATCTCATTTTAGACAAATTTAATGAAACACTCTGTAACCAATCTTGGGTAGTGCACAGGAACTTGTTAATGAGCAGAAAAGAAGAAAGCAATGGGGGGGGAGGCATGACTTGTGCTTTCAGTTGTCTCTATACTAATGCACAGAGCATGAGAAATGAATGAGATGAACTTGAGCTCTTAATACAGGATGCAAATATGATATAATAGACATTACAGAAACTTGGTGGGATGGCTCTGATAACATATATGTTTATGTCAGAGAACAACAACAACAACAACAAAAATCCCTTTGGTCCCTACAGTCAGAGGGCTTTCAAAGGTAATATGGGAATGCAGGGCTCATTCTCTAGCCTGAATTTTGTCCGAAAGGATTGTAAAATAATTTTTTTTTGCATCCAGTTCAAATTGGCCCCATTCTTTTACATTGCCTTCATATGGGTATATATTTAGCCCTAAATAGAATTTATTTTAAGAGCAAGTGTTCTTGCAGTACTCACCTTTCTACACATATACACAGCCCGTTCCATTGCTTTCTTATTATACCAATTTCAAAGATAGCATGGCTCTTCAAAAACATTTGAAGGCCATTTGCTACCCTCACTCTCTGCCTCTACATTTGTATGGTGCTGCAATAGCAGCTTCTTCCTTATAAGCCATTTCATAGGCTTCTGGCAATGACAATGAAGCTAAATGCACAGAGACGATCTGGTGTTTTTTGACACAATTTTTGAAAGCCATTCCCTATCTTCATATGCACTATGGGAAAAGGCACAGACAGTCACATCATTCCAAACATATGGAAGACAAACAAGTCTGTACCTCCTTATGTGACCCACTGCAATCTTCCCCTCACTTATAACACTGCCAAGACAGTGCATCATATATTAAAACTGATGGAAAATCCCACTGCCAAGTTAAAATGGAGAACTGTATCTCATATGTCACCTTTACCGAAGCAATAGACAAACTTGGATATATTTTTAAGCAGGGTTGCTGGGTTACCACATGGCTTACCCATACATTTTTCTTTTACCAAATTCACAGTACTTCACACCCCCTGTTTTGTTCTTCATTCTGCTTTGGATTTTGTCCCGCTGCCCGCTACAGTTCATTGAAAGAGCAGACTGCACAAGCATTTAGGCATAATCCACATAGCCCATTTGGAAACCCATTCAGAAAATACTGAAAGTGTTCCTATTGAAACGTTATCTGTGTGAGACTTTCCTTTGAAGCTGCACAATGGCTATGCCTCCTTTTGCTGCTTTTTATCATTATTATTGTAGTCGACTTTATTTGGCCTCACTGACTTAAATTTATTTAAAAGATAATACTCATCTTTTGCTAATACATTGGAATATTTTATGTGACTTGCTTCTTCCTCCAATCAGCTTTTCACAGTCTACAGTTTGTACAATTATCACCTATTGAGATGTTGTCTGAGTTTCCTTAATATTCTCCTGTGCTTTTTCTTCATACAAATGGAGTTTCCCCCCAAAAAAGTGCTTTCCTTTTGGCCTCGTTTTGCTGAAATTTCTCTCCCATGCTTCTATTTTTGACAAATAAGAATGTTAATACTGAAACAGCATGAACTTCAGCAGGACCTAATCAACACAAGCATTGGTACATATGTTTATAATGTCAACAGTGTGTTGGGTGTAATAAGGGATAGAGAAACCCTGCTGAGAAGGCTTGCAATGAATTAAATAGGGAGCGGCATCAAAAGCTTACAATGAATGTCGAGGATGGGATGGAGAAGATATGAGGATATGAATACTGATTCAGAAAGGCTTTTAGAAAGAAGGAGGTCTTGATAATGTATGTGAAGGAAGGATAGGGATATGATAAGTAGTGGAAGTCTTGTACCAGTTTGCATCTGCTCAATGAATGCACAACATGCCTGCTAGCTGAGCCCTGAGGGCCAAGCTCTGAAAGGGCTCTATGCTTCGACATATTCCCATCATAACTGGGAGCCTTGTTTAATTAATTCATGCTTCCATTCATGAGCTGGAACCTACATGAGCACACATAGGGAGCCAGCGTGGTGTAGTGGTTAAGAGCGGTGGACTTGTAATCTGGTGAACTGGGTTCACGTCCCCGCTCCTCCACATGCAGCTGCTGGGTGACCTTGGGCTAGTGACACTTCTCTGAAGTCTCTCAGCCTCACTCACCTCATAGAGTGTTTGTTGTGGGGGAGGAAGGGAAAGGAGATTGTAAGCCGCTTTGAGACTTCTTAAGGGGAGTGAAAGGTGGAATATCATGTCCAAACTCTTCTTCTTCTTTTCAGACTAATGATCATTGCATGGTCACCAGAGGTGTGTACAAACAGCCTCACCATGCATTCATGAACATACAAGGAGAATTTCATCCGAATAGGCCTACAGTTGTCTCAGCAAGACACAGCTGAAGCCCAAAGTAGCTTTCTTAGGAGTTCGCACAGCCAGCTGGAAATGACTGAGACAAGGTAGCTGTCTGAAGACTACTGTAAGATTATAATGTCTTCTACAGCAGCTAATGATGTTGGAGCCAGTCAGATACCACTGTGACCTATGAAGGAGGATCAAGACTCCCTTGGACAGAACAATTATCTCCAAGGTGCTTTCTAAGTTCAGAACATTGTGCTTTGTTGTGTATGTTGCTGTGACTACAGACTGTTAAAATTAACAATCCTGATCTAGTATGTTATCAAAAATTAAGCAGATCAGTTTTTTTATTTAAAAAAGCATTTAGGAGCACAACCCAGGATCAAACATTCATCCATATATATTCTATTTGGTTGCTTCTTTATTGCAGTTATGACTAGGAGCCTTATGCTTATTAAACTGGATTGACTCCTTTAATTCCAAGACTAGTCCATCGGTCATTTAAACGCAAGCAATCTATCTCAGTTATTTGGGGCTGCCTCATAATCATGGGATGGAATAACACTTCTGCAGTCAATTTTTCTTCCAGGAGTAGTTTGAACAGCTTAGAATTCCATCGACCTAAACAGCTTTTTTTTTTTTTTTTAAAGCCAATGCAAATCAAATCCAAATGTTTGAAAGTTCATTTGTTAAAGGAAAGCACTGCACATTTGGCCTGCTTTTCCAACACCTTGTAGAAGCTCCAGAGTTTAGAGAAGAGCTTGTAAACTGTCTCACAGAATGGTCACACTATGCGTTGCCCTCAATATATATGGAAAACTTTCTCCTCTGAATCTTGAAAAACTGAGTAAACATACAGCTCTAAGTCAATCTGTTACATGTTACATTCAACTATAATTTAATTGTTTCATCTCTGCTCTTTAAAACAACCGAGGGAAAGGTAATGGGAATTTAATAACTTATTTCCGATTGTGAACTTTACCTTTAGTACTGATGAATGTCAAATTCATCTCAGAAAGGAAAGAAAATTGCATAATAGCAATGTAAAGTGTAGATTCTGTGAAGTAATATTACATTCCTAGACTGAACTAATATTATGACACAAAAAGGTACCTCTTTAATTAAGAACCATAAAAAATACATATCCAGATATATACACTCACAAAGAGTCTTCATGCCAAATTGAACTTCACTTCTCTAGTAAAGCATGGACGTTTAATAAAAGCAAGGTTTTTTTGTTTTTTTAAAATACATTTGATAAATCCAACTTCCTATCAAACTACCTGGAGCCACTTTGAAACTCTTTACAATGGAAGTAAGCCCTGTTGAATTCAGTGGGGCTTGCTGCCAGGTACGTGGGTATAAGATCAAATATTTAGGCATTTTAAAATCAATACTTTAAATGAAAGGTGGCGTTAAGGCATTTTTGTTTGCATACTTAAGTTTTAGTGTATGACGGAGGAGAATAAATCTACTGACTTCTGGTTGTTTTATTAATTCATAATTAATATATTAATCATTGTTTTCATGCTGCTTTTTGTTATACACTTTTTTTATTTTGTTAGGTGCCTTGTGTATATTTTATGAAAGGGTGGACATATTCACAGAATAATAGAATTGTAGAGGTGTAAGGAACCCTAAGGGGAATCTAGTCCAAGCCCCTATAATATGGGAATCACAGCTAAAGAATTCCTGACCAATGACCATCCAATCTCTTTTTAAAAACCTCAAGTGAAGAAAAGTTCACCATCTTCTGAGGTAGTATTTTAAATCTACACATAAAGAGGTGTTGTGAGTTTGTTATCTGATGATGGCTATGAAGTGAATAAGTGAAAATGCCTGGCTAATGTTCCTGAATAGTTAGTGGCTAAGGGATGTCAGCTATGTCTTTTGTGAAGGAAATTGCTTGCTAATGACTCAGGAGGTAGCCTCAGTAGAACTTAATGACTGAAGTGTACAGGAATGTGAGAGCCATTTTGGGAAGGTGACTCTCTTCTCTGCCTCTTTCTCATGTTGTTATAAGACAGTCATTAGGATGTGGAACGTTTTGTGCATTGCATGTGCAAGGTGTAATGATGGTCACCTTCTAGAATGGCTTTAAAAAAGGATTATACAGATTCATGGAGGATAAGGCTGTCAATGGCTAACTTTTACCTCAACTGGACTAGACTACTGGACTACATGGGTCTTTGGCCTGGTCCAGTGGGACTCGTCTTATGTTTGGCTTCCTACACTAAGGCTGAGTCTTAAGGTATATGTGAAAGAAAGTGCAATTGGAGAAAGAGGCAGAGAAACACAGAATGAGACCATTTCCAGAAGCAGGAAATATCTTGAAGAATACATGGCCAACCTTCATGGACAGAAGTTGAGAGAGATTTTGAGCTGAAGACACCTGGTGGGGTACAGGTAGAGCCAGATGGTTTACTGTATACTGAAGTGCTTAAGCTATTTCCATCTGCCTACCCTTTGTCTGTATAGTTTTAAATGCACCAAACATTAGAACAAAATCATAAGTTTTCCAAAGTTCTCCAAAAATAAACCAGACCTTGTTAAGCACTGCTCAGGAACTTCTCAGTGCTCTGGGAAATGGAGAGCATGTAACAGTACGTACATTATGATCTGCTTTCTTCCATGATAAAATAAATGTTCTCAACTTTTTGAACTGAACTTTGAAAGCAGAATGAATTATGCAGAACAATAACTCCCAAAATACTCCAACGGGTATTAATTTTATAGACCTTATTCAAAATTGCTATGTTTGGGGACATTAAATATGGAAGCAAGTAATTTTAAGGTATTATTTTCAGTTCATCTTTTTTATTTTTAGAAAATGGGAAATTCATATTAAAATAGAAAAATAGCTTTTCTTTTGTTCTTCCAGCAATTGAGGTACAGTGAATTATTCCGATGGAAAACTATACCCTAGTGCTCACATTAAATGTAATAGTTCTTCATACTTATTTTTCAGTTCTCTAAAATCTCCATCTGATTAATATGGTATATATTTTGAACAGTCAGGCATATATCTACTTCGTAGGTTTTGTACTTTCCCAAGTTCTCGAAGATTAACTCTGGGGATGAATAAATATGATGGTGATATATGGATTCTTCCCACCTTCAGAAACTACTTCAGAGCTGTGCTGTGGAAACAACAATGGGGACCACCAAATATTTGGTCTTTGCTCCAGGCAGATCTTGACCTTTTGACATCTGCAATACCCAGCAGAGGACAGAAACAGAGCATCTGTCTCCCACAAAACAAGCACCCGCTTCTCAGTTTTGACAATTACCTTCAGAATAACCTTGCTATGAGACATGACAAAAGGACTGCTATAAAGACATGTAAAAGGTAACACCTTTTAAAATTTATTATTTAGGCACAGGGATATCATGAATGTAGTAAGTTGGTTCAGCCCCTTAGACATGTAAAAAAAACCCCTGTGAGGGTCATTGTGCTAAACTGAATAAAGAATTATCAACCAAATAACTATACACATGCAGTTGGTTCCAAAAATATGAGCCAATAGTATAGTTTTGCAAAAATTTGCTTAGCTATTCTAATTTATTCTATAGGAAAAAAGTGAATTTTGGATCGGACAAGAGTGAATGGGCATCTTATGGTCTGGAGAAAAATACAGAAGTGGCTAGGAAATGGATAGGCAAATATTTCTAAGTCTGACTGTAGAATCCTATGCCTACTTACTCAAAGTGTCAGGATACTCAGAAACTAGTTAAGTTTATTTAAAATATTTATAGACCCTCTTTATGGGAAACCCTCACTCAAGGCAGCTTACACAATAGCAGATAAAAATACAGTTCCAGTTATAATAAAGTAGAATACACTACAAAATCTCCCATAAAACTCACAACCTTAATAAAACTGGCAATAATAAATACACACCCAGCCCAAAGATAAAACATAAGGAAACTCAATAGCAGCATTGAGCCACACATTAATCTGCTGGGCCCAAAAGTCATTTGTACCTCTGAACAGAATGTCAAGGTGACCGTGGGATGGAGGATGAAATAAATGAGACATCCAAAAGAGGAAATTCTACAGTGATGGGTGACTTCAATTACCCTTGCACTGACTGGATACATGTGTGTTCCAGTCATGACAAAGAGGTTAAATTTCTAGATACTATACACACTGTGGCCACTGACTACTGGTGAGTCTTTGGCTTGATGCAGCAGGGTTCTTCTTATGCAAAATGTATGTAAAATATGCAAGATTTTCCCCAAAGTGTGGCAGCATGTCACCGAGAAGTTCAAGCACTCTCAGTTGGACTTGTTGTACCCTGATTTCAATGCATGCAGTGTCAGGGAGTCTCATGCTAGCTGCTTCTAGGTGGCTTAAATTAAATTTCAAAAACAAGGGAAGCTGGTGCTTGCCCAACCCTGCTCCTCTAGTCTGCCCCTACACCATCCCATAAGTGGCAGTGATGCTGTGACCGAGAGGTCAGCTCTGGGTGCTACCCCTTCAAGCTGGTCACTCCTAAAGAGAAGGCAGGCAGGCAAGCTTTTGCTGAATGTGTGTGCACACAAACGACACATTGATTCGTACTCAATCTCGGTTTGAATTACAAGGAAGTTATGGTTCTCTAGAGCCCATGCAAAGATACATCTGCTCATTTTCAAACCCATCAGGTTGGACTTCCAAAAATATGAGTTTTGGAGGCCTCCCTCCTTGCAACAGGTAGAATAGAGGCTTCCCATGAAGGCCTCCACTGATGCTTTTATTCTCAAGTGAGACAGTTAAGCAGACAATTGGACCCAAACATTTTGTATATCTTTTGCCAGAACTAACCTTTCCACTGCCAGAGAAACCACGGGAGAGTATGTTGTGTTAAGATTGATAGTCTGAGTTGCAAGCATGAGATAACCGCAAACCTCATGAGTTTAGTCGATACTGTAGCAAGGATGTCACTGATACAGAGACTCTAATATGCAGCTGTGAGAAGAGAACCTCAAGGGAAGCCATTATTGGATCTGCAAGTGCAGTTGGCCTGGCTTCCCAGATACAACTGGGATTTCTGATTGGCCAATGTAGGCAGATGGCAGATTAGTAATTGCAAGTTTTTATCAGTTTGAAGATGAGCTTCGAATCCCACCGCTATGCATTTCCAAACAGCTGGGATACGGAATGATTGTCGGCTCTGTAAATGAAAACATAGGGAGTCTGAAGGTGTGCACCACATACTTATCAGTGGAGTTGATGGGGAAGATAATGCTCTGCTGGATTTCCAATTGATGAATACTGCTCAAAATGAGTTAGCTTGTTCTTACTAACTATTGATATTATCACATGAGCTGCTGTGTTTCATAAGCAGCCAGCACAGCTGCCTGCTGTCACAGACACACCAACATGTTCCTTGTTTTTCATTGGTGAGCAGATCTGCAAACCAGTAGTTATCAGTGAGCAGCTCTTTCATGTTTCAGGTCATAATTGGCTTCAGCAAGCTAAGATTTTAAACAATACAAGTAGCAACCATTTTTCATGCATTTGATTGAGGGCAGAATGGTGGTGGAAGGGGGTGGAACAGGGTGGGATGGGGCGAGCTTATGCAAACCACCAATGTGCACAATGACTTGGAACGCAACCCCCTCACAAACAAGGAATTTCCAAAACTTGAATTACTGTAAGATGATTACAAAACAAATTGGATCCCATCCTGATGATGGCATCATTATGTTTGCACTAGTGTCTGATCCCCCAAGGGCTCTCAGGTTCCCTTACTTGCCTGCTGTTATTCCACCAGCCATAGAGGGTAAGGAAGTGTGGTCTCACTTCTCTATTCTTCCTTCATTCCTGGCTCCTGGAAAGTGCTTTAGTGGAGTCAGGTATAGACTGATAAAATGTGGTGAATGATAAGGGGTGATGCATTGACTGTAGCTGATACTTGATGAGATTTTCAAATGATGAGAATGACACATTGCTGATGATGGAATGACATGAAAAATGTAGTGAAATCACTCTGAATGTTGAACATACCTTTAGATCACATTAATTAACAAAAGCAAGTCTGCATGTATACATCAGCGCCTGTCAACAATGGGCAGGGATGTTGGGGGCTATAGTCCAGCAATATCTCTAACCCAAACACCACAGAGAGAGACAGAACACCCTTTATGCACACGTGCACTTTTGTTCCCCAATGAAAATGGTAGGAAATAACTATGCTGGGATGCCGTCCCAAATTTCACCATGTGCACAGTGGTGGCATGATCCTTGAAAGCCACAGGGAAATTACAGTGCAAAACTACTGTGATTTTTCTGGTTCATGTGGTTGCAAACGGATCTTTATTGGAAGCAATTTCCTGGAATAAGTACAAATTTTGGCAGCAAGTGTTTGATGAAGCAGCAGGAATGGATAGGCAACTTTCAGGATGACCCAATGGACCAGTGTGTTACTGAGTTGGGGTTTACATTGGTGGAAGTGCCTTTTGATTGCTCTGTTAGTTGCTGTATAAGAACTACTGTCTCCTATGAAGAGACTATCACTGCCCGGATACAGGGTATAAGCAAGGAGTAATGCTTGTTTTGTGCTCATTTCGTTCCCTCCCCTTTTTCTGATGGGAAATCTGTGCAATTGGAACATCTGTTTCTTTAAAAAAAACACACCTGAATTTTGCTATAAAAATCCTTGGTGAATTCTAAAGCTCATGATCAATGCTTCTTCTAATGAGTAGATAATTCAAATTTGGTTAATTTCTGTGGCACAGAGATAATGATGTGTAAAGCAATATATTAGGCTTAGCTGTGATTTAATTAGAATGTTTGAATAACCACTGTCCATTCCTCATTAGCTATTAGAGTCATTAAGGCACATTCATATTCATTTTGGGATGGTCATTTGTTGGGTGCCTTTGGATTAAAAATGTCATTGGAAACACCAGGAGGAAACAATTTGAAATCCTTTATGTGGTCAAGTCAGTAGATCCCCATGGGACGAAATGTTCTATTTATTTCAGAGAACTGTCTGTTTAATACAAGGGCTAGCTAAATTAAGTTCTGATATTTACATTATTTCAAGGATTTGAAGGAGGCCTTAACTGAAAATGAAAAGCAAGGAAAATAATGTGATTTTGCCTTAACCATCACCATTCAACTCTTCATCAACAATGGTAGATACATTTAACATCATGAAGTTCAATATTGTACTCTCCCCTGTTATATGGGGACATGGTAACAAGTGTACATGATAACATTTATTTATCTTACTTAGAAAAGTTGTATAAAGTGCTTAATAAAAATGTGTGTTGTGTACATAAACACACACACATAAAATCAGTAAAAATGTAGAAACATATATACATAGCTAAATTATGCATCTGGTAGGCTTGTTGAAATAAAAATGGTTTTAGGAGACATCCCAACTAGTATGGTAAGGCTACCTTCCTGATGTTAAAAGATCAACTCTTCACAGATCAGTATAGTGGTACCTCAGGTTACAGATGCTTCAGGTTACAGACGCTTCAGGTTACAGACTCCGCTAACCCAGAAATAGTACCTCAGGTTAAGAACAGGGATTGCACAGTGGTGGCATGGCAGCAGCGAGAGGCCCCATTAGCTAAAGTGGTGCTTCAGGTTAAGAACAGTTTCAGGTTAAGAACGGACCTCTAGAACAAATTAAGTTCTTAACCCGAGGTACCACTGTAGTCACTTCTGCCTTACCAAGTCATGCTGTTAATGAATGCTTTAACTAAACTCATAGAAACCAAATCATTTTCAGGATTCAAATAAAGTGTAATATTGGAGTTATTCTTACATCTTTGAGCTAACTATGCAACATAAAAAGGGAAAATTGAAGAATAAATATACACTGAAGTAGAGCAAAGTACATTGGTTACTTGCATTGTTAGTATATTACTGTTGTAGCCTCAGACCATTTACTAATCCCATTAAAATGAATAGGATAAATCCTAGATTAACTGGTTTGCAGATTGCAATATTGGGAAAATAAGTGGGAGAGTCAACAAGAGGCTTATTTATTGCAGATTGATAAAAGGCTGCTCCAACTATACCATTTTAGCCCTTTTCAAAGTCATCCTCTCCTATTTTAGACAAAGCTTTATCGTCAAATATAAATCCATACTTGTCCTTAAACTGCACCATTTGCTGAAATCTAGGTGGACAATTATTTCATTCACCATATCATTAAAGAAAACTGTGTTTTGGATTCAGAATGGGGTCATCTGATTCTTCATGTACTCAAGCTCTGTGTTTCTTACACACTGCTCTGGGAATGATATCTCTGCCGATTGTTGATGTTGTTTAGTCATTTAGTCGTGTCCGACTCTTCGTGACCCCATGGACCAGAGCACGCCAGGCACTCCTGTCTTCCACGGCCTCCCGCACTGCCTTCCCGTGGCAAAGGGGCTTGAATAACTCGGAGAAGCTATGAGCAGGGGCACCCAAGATGGACAGGTCATAGTGGAGAGTTTTGACCAAATGTGATCCACCTGGAGCAGGAACCGGCAAGCCACTCCAGTATCCCTGCCAAGAAAACTCCATGGACAAGACAACAGGCATATAAATTTATGACACTGGAAGATGAGCCCCTCAGGTTGGAAGGCGTCCAACATGCTACTGGGGAAGAGTGGAGGACAAGTACAAGTAGATTCAGAGCTGATGAAGCGGCTGGGCCAAAGCGAAAGGACGCTCAGTTGCGGATATGCCTGGAAGCAAAAGGAAAATCCAACGCTGTAAAGAAAAATATTGCATAGGAACCTAGAATGTAAGAACCATGAACCTTGGTAAGTTGGATGTGGTCAAAAATGAGATGGCAAGAATAAATATTGACATCCTGGGCATCAGTGAACTAAAATGTACGGGAATTGGCGAATTCAGTTTGGGTGACCATCTCTGCCGATATCCACTACCAATGTGGATAGGCTTGATTTCAGTGTAGGGGAATCTCCCTGTGTTTTTGTATGGTGAATGCCTGCAGTGCTTCTGACAAAGCAGGCAGAGACTGACACTGTAACAAAGGCAGGCAGAATTTGGTATAAGGTTCTCTTTGGTGGGGGGAGGCTGCCAGTTGCAGTTTACCAACCCCCAAAGCCACCACTACTTCTACTTGTTGTTGAACTGCAATTTCCATCAGTTCAAATCAGAGTGGCTAATCAGATCTGGGGGCCACTACATGACTACCCTTGATCTCACTAATATATCCTCAAACCAAATCTGGGACACCATCTTCTAAGTCCAAAATCCCACACAAGTCACATGATCTGCAGAACATAACGGACCCAGAAAAAGCTATTTTTGTGCACAGCACCCCAAAACATGTTTTGTGGTGCCATCTGAGATCACAGACCCCGAAACGGCACTTTTAAGGCACAGAGCCCAAAAACACATTTTTTTGGGGTGCTGTGCAATATCGTGGACCTGAAGAAACACCTTTAGGGTGACATATCAGCTCAAAATTGTGTGAGAGCAAGGTGCCCAAAATGGCTGCTGTGCTCTCATGGGGAAAAAAATCAGATGTCCCAGTTTTTCTGGGGCAGTTGAAGGGTATATAATAATCAGTGTCCATGTTTCCCTCATTCTGCAATCTGCATTTTTTTATTTTACCATACAGAAAATGCATATTATATTGACATTAGAATAATTTATTTAGATTTTTGAATCTCCGTGATTCATTTAGCCTTCTTAATAGCTATAAGCGTAGGAATCTTTGCAACTTTCTCCACGGGAAATGCAGGAGAATATTTCAGAGGGTATCACGCAGCAAGGATTGCATTTGGTAGACAATATCTAAGCCAGTTTCACAGTGGCTTATCTTAATACCTCTTGCCCAAGCAAGAGCTTATGCACAGAGCTTGCATAACTGCAACAAGAGATAGAAAGTGGTTTTACAAAATATCCTACCCTAGTCTTGAAAGTCTGATTCTTTGGAGTTGAAGTAAAAAAAGAAACAGAAGCAGATAAAACTCTTCCTCTCTCCAAACAGAAGCTAAGACCTGCAGAAATATCTCCTGCGTGCAGGCACTTCCATATTCTTGCACCAAACTCTATTCTCAGAGATTATGCCATTTGACTCAAAGTTCAGTCAAAGAAGAAGAACTGAGCCTTTCTTGTTTGAGTTCCTTCTAGTCTTTTTCTCTGTCCCCAGTGGCAAAGCTTCATGCTCCGGCACCAGGGGGCGGAGAGCAGGTGGGGGCGGGGCTGGTGCGTGTCCCAGGGGTGTGACACATCGCCTGCAGGGGCGTGGCACCCAGCATGGGGGGGGCAGCTATGATGGCACCCCATTGGGATCACGCTGCTGTGTTCCCCCTGCACTCCTCTTCCTCCACCAGTGTCTCTCCCTAGACTCATCAATTTGATCTCTAGTCCTTCCTGGTGAATATTAAACTATGTTTTTCTGATCAGAGGAGATGCTGAAATATTCAAAGAATTATACACACAGAGAGAGGCACAAGCTCACACAGATTCACCCAGGCCAATGCACAGAACCCACAACAGTTCCCAGAAGGTCCCTGCTGCTGTCACTACATTCCTCTTGCCCTGCCTCGTGGGGGAAAACCTTGGGATAGATGAAGGCTGAGGAGGAGATGGATTGCTCCCAGAGCCTGGTAAAAAAAAACCTTTTTCCACTGGTGACTCAGATTACACACCCCTGAATCCCTGTCAGAAATAGTAATGGAAGCCCTGGTCATTTTTCTGCCAGCTGCTCAGCACTTCAGTCTGAGAAAGGGCCAAAGGCAGTGCCGGATTTACATCGGCTCTGGATCCATTCCAGTCCGGCTTCCACGCTGGTCATGGGACTGAGACGGCTCTGGTCACCCTAACAGATGATCTCCGCAGGCAGCTGAATCGAGGCGGGTCGGGGCTGCTGATTCTTCTAGACCTGTCAGCAGCCTTCGACATGGTCGATCACGAACTCCTGGACCACCGCCTTGCCGACGTGGGGATCCAGGGCACAGTCCTTCAATGGCTGTGCTTGTTTCTCTCTGGTCGGGGACAGAGGGCGGCGCTTGGGGGGGGGAATTGTCATCGCGCCACTCCTTGGTGTGTGGAGTGCCCCAGGGTGCGATACTCTCCCCAATGCTTTTTAATATCTTTGTGCCCCCTCACCCAGCTTGTCCAGAGTTTTGGGCTGGGTTGCCATCAGTATGCTGATGACACCCAACTCTATCTGTTGATGGATGACCATCCTGACTCTGCCCCAGACACACTGATCAGATGCTTGGAAGCTGTGGCTGGATGGTTACGTGGGAGCCGGTTGAAGTTAAATCCTTCGAAGACAGAGGTCCTCTGGCTGGGACGGGACGATATGGGATTGAGGGGGCAACTCCCATCTCTTGCGGGGGTGCAATTAGTGCCAGCACCGTCCGTTAAGAGTTTGGGTGTAATCTTCGATACCTCCCTCTCCATGGAGGCGCAGATTGCGGCTATAACAAAGGCGGCATTTTTTCATCTCCGCCAAGCTAAGCAGTTGGCTTCTTACCTCTCTCGCCCTGACCTAGCCACTGTGATCCACGCGACGGTCACCTCCAGACTGGATTATTGTAAATCGCTCTACGTGGGGCTGCCCTTGAGACTGACCCAGAAACTCCAGCGGGTGCAGAATGCTGCGGCGAGACTCCTTACGGGGTCTTCGCTGCGAGATCACATTCATCCGGTGCTATACCAGCTGCACTGGCTCCCGGTGGAGTACAGGATCAGGTTTAAGGTGCTGGTTTTAACCTTCAAAGCCCTATACGGCCTAGGACCCTCGTACCTACGGGACCGCCTCTCCTGGTATGCCCCACAGAGGAACTTACGGTCTTCAAATAAAAACATCCCAGGCCACAGAGAGGTTAGGCTGGCCTCAACTAGAGCCAGGGCTTTCTCGGCTGCGGCTCCAACCTGGTGGAACGCTCTGTCACAAGAGACAAGGGCCCTGCAGGACTTGACATCTTTCCGCAGGGCCTGCAAGACAGAGCTGTTCCACCACGCCTTTGGTCAGGGCGCAGCCTGACTCCCTCCTTTGGTAATCTTTACAGAACTTTAGTTTATGGTTGCCATCAATTTTGATTTTAATTAATTTTTATAATGTTTTTAGAATGTTGCACTATTTTAGTGTTGTTAGCCGCCCTGAGCCCGGCTTCGGCTGGAGAGGGCGGGATATAAATAAAATTTTTTATTATTATTATTATTATTATTATTATTATTATTATTATTATTATTATATAAGCTAAACAAGCTATAGCTTAGGGCCCCACTCTGTTGGGGCCCCCCAAAAAATTAAAGAAAAAAACTGGATGTACATTTCCAAAATATAAGATTAAAAAACAAATAAAATAAAACTTACATACAGCAATAGTGTTTTCTGTTGTGTAGGTTCCTATGATGTAAGTAATGGGCCCGCCTGCTAGACTCCTCCCTAAAATATCTCTGGTTTGCTCATTTCTATATATAGGGTGCCTACATTCTGCATGGATTGGTTGCATGGCAACATGTAGCATGCAGCTGCAGATGCAGCAGAGTTGAATGTAGGTCAAGCTGTTGTACCTGTTATCTAATAGTGCTTGTAGACTGATGATCAGGCAGCATAGACTAAGGGTATGAGCATATATTCAACACAAAAAACAGCAACAATTTGTTGATGACAAAAAGACTTCCTTGTGGCAGATGTTCATTCTGAATGTGTGAACATCAGTGGCAGATACAGTTGTGTGTGACGTCAGTCATGGGACCAGCCTGCTCCCCACTTACATGCTCATTTAAGATTTGAGCAAGATGTAGAATAAGGTATAACAAATGGTAGCCAGGTGGGAGTATGTACTACTCTGATTTGTGTGGGAGATAATTGTGAGTGTGCAGGTATGAAAGCGTGTGCGCGCACACACACAAACAAACAAACACACAAACAATAAAAGCTCTCCCAGAGATATAGAAGAAGTCATGATCGTAGCATTTTGTTCTTCCCACTGAGGCATGTTGGTATTAAAAACATGCATTTCCTTTTCTGTAATTTACTCTGCTTTCTTAAGTGGTTTCTTAACAAAATTGGTCTGGAACAGGATACTTAGGGACTGTTTATTAGCCCAATATAATGTACAGTCAACTAGGCCATTAGCATAGAAAAGTGTGTTTTCTTAAGCAGTAATGCTTACCAAACCATCACTCAGCTTCATGCTTGTTACATTTGAAAGTCTGCCACAGGGTCCTGGACATCCATGTTAATATCATCTACCGTACAATGAAATTTATGTACTACATTTGAGTAATCAGATTGGATTTATTGCCTCATTTCCATTGTCATCTCTAACAGAGACTACCCACATTTCACTGGATAGCTATTTAGATGGATAGCTATATCTTATGGGGGCTCTTAATTCTTTTTCTCACTTTATCGTAATTATGTTTGATAGATCCTATGTTCTGGTTCTTTCCGTTGGGTAATGATTTCTCCATTCATTGTATCGATTGCTAATCTATCCATGTAACATATAGAGAAAGAATATTCCATCATTTTGTCATAGCCTTTTACTCGGTTACTGTACTGAGCGAATAAGTAGATTCTTTTCTCTCTTTTTATGCCATAGCAGCTGTGTGCACCATACATCTTCTGCCAAGCATGATATTAAAGATTACCAGTTTGGGCTATTTTAAAGAAAACTCTAGCCGGCCAAGAAAAAATAAAACCTCGGTCCCTAAACTTTAATTTGACTTTCAGAAAATAAGCTGCTATTTCAGAATCGTGGCTTATTCGCATCAAATATAGAGATCCACCCTTACTGGGACTGATTTCACTGTGAGTTGGTCAAGCAATTGGTATACTGTACAGAGCATTTTCCTGTCCTTTGTAAGTCTATAGCTAAATAGTCACACACAACAATACCATCAAAGAGTGACACAGCTTAATGATGAATGATTTGTTGTTGTTTAGTCGTTTAGTCGTGTCCGACTCTTCGTGACCCCATGGACCAGAGCACGCCAGGCACTTCTGTCCTCCACTGCCTCCCGTAGTTTGATCAAACTCATGCTGGTAGCTTCAAGAACACCATCCAACAATCTCATCCTCTTTCGTCCCCTTCTCCTTGTGCCCTCCATCTTTCCCAACATCAGGGTCTTTTCCAGGGAGTCTTCTCTTCTCATGAGGTGGCCAAAGTATTGGGCCTCAGCTTCACGATCTGTCCTTCCAGTGAGCACTCAGGGCTGATTTCCTTCAGAATGGATATGTTTGATCTTCTTGCAGTCCATGGGACTCTCAAGAGTCTCCTCCAGCACCATAATTCAAAAGCATCAATTCTTCGGCGATCAGCCTTCTTTATGGTCCAGCTCTCACTTCCATACATCACTAGTGGGAAAACCATGGCTTTAACTATACGGACCTTTGTTGGCAAGGTGATGTCTCTACTTTTAAGATGCTGTCTAGGTTTGTCATTGCTTTTCTCCCAAGGAGCAGGCGTCTTTTAATTTCGTGACTGCTGTCACCATCTGCAGTGATCATGGAGCCCAAGAAAGTAAAATCTCTTACTGCCTCCATTTCTTCCCCTTCTATTTGCCAGGAGGTGATGGGACCAGTGACCATGATCTTCGTTTTTTTGATGTTGAGCTTCAGACCATATTTTGTGCTCTCCTCTTTCACCCTCAATAAAAGGTTCTTTAATTCCTCCTCACTTTCTGCCATCAAGGTTGTGTCATCTGCATATCTGAGGTTGTTGATATTTCTTCCGGCAATCTTAATTCCGGCTTGGGATTCATCCAGCCCAGCCTTTCGCATGATGAATTCTGCATATAAGTTAAATAAGCAGGGAGACATTATACAGCCTTGTCGTACTCCTTTCCCAATTTTGAACCAATCAGTTGTTCCATATCCAGTTCTAACTGTAGCTTCTTGTCCCACATAGAGATTTCTCGGGAGACGGATGAGATGATCACGCACTCCCATTTCTTTAAGAACTTGCCATAGTTTGCTGTGGTCAACACAGTCAAAGGCTTTTGCATAGTCAATGAAGCAGAAGTAGATGTCTTTCTGGAACTCTCTAGCTTTCTCCATAATCCAGCGCATGTTTGCAATTTGGTCTCTGGTTCCTCTGCCTCTTCTAAATCCAGCTTGCACTTCTGGGAGTTCTCGGTCCACATACTGCTTGAGTCTTCCTTGTAGAATTTTAAGCATAACCTTGCTAGCGTGTGAAATGAGTGCAATTGTGCGGTAGCTGGAGCATTCTTTGGCACTGCCCTTCTTTGGGATTGGGATGTAGACTGATCTTCTCCAATCCTCTGGCCACTGCTGAGTTTTCCAAACTTGCTGGCATATTGAGTGTAGCACCTTAACAGCATCATCTTTTAAAATTTTAAATAGTTCAGCTGGAATACCATCACTTCCACTGGCCTTGTTATCTGCAGTGCTTTCTAAGGCCCATTTGACTTCACTCTCCAGGATGTCTGGCTCAAGGTCAGCGATCACACTACCTGGGGTGTATGAGACATCCATATCTTTCTGGTATAATTCCTCTGTGTATTCTTGCCACCTCTTCTTGATGTCTTCTGCTTCTGTTAGGTCCTTACCACTTTTGTCCTTTATTATGGTAATCTTTGTACGAAATGTTCCTTTCATATTTCCGATTTTCTTGAACAGATCTCTGGTTCTTCCCATTCTGTTGTTTTCCTCTATTTCTTTGCATTGCTCGTTTAAGAAGGCCTTCTTGTCTCTTCTTGCTATTCTTTGGAAATCTGCATTCAATTTCCTGTATCTTTCACTATCTCCCTCGCATTTTGCTTGCCTTCTCTCCCCCGCTATTTGTAAGGCCTCGTTGGACAGCCACTTTGCTTTCTTGCATTTCTTTTTCATTGGGATGATTTTAGTTGCTGCCTCCTGTATAATGTTGCGAGCCTCCACCCATAGTTCTTCAGGCACTCTGTCCAGCAAATCTAAATCCTTAAACCTGTTCCTCACTTCCACTGTGTATTCATAAGGGATTTGGCTTAGATTGTATCTTACCAGCCCAGTGGTTTTTCCTACTTTCTTCAGTTTAAGCTTGAATTTTGCTATAAGAAGCTGATGATCTGAGCCACAGTCAGCTCCAGGTCTTGTTTTTGCTGACTGTATAGAGCTTCTCCATCTTTGGCTGCAGAGAATATAATCAATCTGATTTTGATGTTGCCCATCTGGTGATGTCCATGTGTAGAGTCGTCTCTTATGTTGTTGGAAAAGTGTGTTTGTGATGACCAGCTTGTTCTCTTGACAGAACTCTATCAGCCTTTGCCCTGCTTCATTTTCATCTCCAAGGCCAAACTTGCCAGTTGTTCCTTTTATTTCTTTATTCCCTACTTTAGCATTCCAATCCCCTATAATGAGAAGAACATCCTTCTTTGGTGTCACTTCTATAAGGTCTTGTAAGTCTTCATAGAATTGGTCAATTTCAGTTTCTTCAGCACCAGTAGTTGGTGCATAAACTTGGATTACTGTGATGTTAAAAGGTCTGCTTTGGATTTGTATCGAGATCATTCTATCATTTTTGAGATTGCATCCCAGTACAGCTTTCGCCACTCTTTTGTTGACTATGAGGGCCACTCCATTTCTTTTACGGGTTTCTTGCCCACAGTAGTAGATATGATAGTCATCCGAACTGAATTCGCCCATTCCCGTCCATTTCAGTTCACTGATTCCCAGGATGTCAATATTTATTCTTGCCATCTCATTTTTGACCACATCCAACTTACCCAGATTCATGGCTCTTACATTCCAGGTTCCTATGCAATATTTTTCTTTACAGCATTGGACTTTCCTTTCGCTTCCATGCATATCCGCAACTGAGCGTCCTTTCAGCTTTGGCCCAGCCGCTTCATCAGCTCTGGATCTACTTGTACTTGTCCTCCGCTCTTCCCCAGTAGCATGTTGGATGCCTTCCGACCCGAGGGGCTCATCTTCCAGCGTCATAGCTTTTATATGCCTGTTGTCTTTGTCCATGGAGTTTTCTTGGCAGGGATACTGGAGTGGCTTGCCGGTTCCTCCTCCAGGTGGATCACGTTTGGTCAAAACTCTCCACTATGACCTGTTCATCTTGGGTGCCCTGCTCGGCATAGTTCATAGCTTCTCTGAGTTATTCAAGCCCCTTCGCCACGACAAGGCAGTGATCCATGAAGGGGTCCATGAATTTCAATTTTCATATTGAAATACTGCCCCTCAATGAGGCCAAACTTAGATTCACAAAATGTTTAGGGGTATGCGTACCCCTGCGTACCCCCCTCCAGAAAAAGCACTGCTTAAACCAATACTGCCTCAGGTATTTACCCTGTGAGATCTTAAAATTCTGTTACCTGCTTGGGCAAAAAGTCAGTTGAACCAAACAAGCACCACTCCAAATAAAGCTTCTAACAGTAAGGATTTGGCAAAATGGGACAGCCCCAAGGCCAATTAGGGGATTCCCCCAAAGTTCCTACTCAGCCTCTAAAGAGGCAGCTAGCAAATCCCATATCACATGATCTGAATGATAGAGCCCCCCAGCTCCTCCCATGGGAAAAACCAACCCAAGTTTTCTTCGAGGGGGAGATGGCATGTAGCAAAGGTGCCCCCACTTAAGTGAGGGAGCTGCATTCTGCTTAGAGACTGAGCTGCTACAGCATCTAAATTGTTGAAATGATAAATAAATAGATACTGAAAACTTTAAAGTAGGTTTTCAAAAACCTTTTATTTAATGTCACTTTCTTGTCACCAAGGCATTTAAGTGAGAATTTCCTTTTGTTAAAGAGCTACCTTAGAATTAATAACTTTTTTAAAAAACCTTGACTGAGATTTATATTGTTTTACCTGTTTTATCAGCATTTCTAGCTGACTATTAATACATCTGTTTTAAATTTGTATTGTGCTTCTATGATGGTAAGCCAACTTTGGTGTACTGTATCCAAAAGGTAGGCTATAAATAGTTGTAAAAATAAACAATGTGTTTTTCGTTTTTCCATCCATGTTAGTGGAGGACCAGTTAGCCTTCTGCTGCTAGTAACTTTCATGTATTCTATCCATATGTAATTATTTCTCAAATTTCAGTTAGTCCCCCTGCAAGCATCTTACCTGCTAAATTTTACAAACAGATTGGAGTCCTAATGATAGAAGTAATTTAAAAGGCACTCATCAAATTTACATCCCATTGCTTTCAGTGGGAAAACCAGCTACTTTTCCCCTGCTTGTAATTTTTGTGTTTTCCACCCAAATAGCACAATTGCTCAAGCATTCTACTATACACCTGGACCATCTGAATTCAGATGGCAAGGACAAAGCTCCCCTGTTTTATAAAGTCAGTTTCATCTCTCTCTCTCTTCCTTCCCAGTAAGCTTTCTGTGACCTGTACAGGATGTTCCAGACTGTTTCAGTTTCAGTTTTCCCTTTTTTTTAAAAAAAGGGGAAAAAACCTAATCAAATGAATGAAAAATGAACAAATCTCCACCCAGAACTCATTCACTGAAATTTATTGAAACAGATGGGATTCATTAATTTCATTTGTCATTCACTGCATAGTGGTAACATCTAATAATTGGGGAGAGGATATTTCTATCTTCATCTCAGTTGCCAGCAGTGTCCAGCTGGTTGAGAAATAAATTCTCATGGCCTCACACTAGGATAAAAACATTCAGTGATATGTGACTCTTGTTGCAAGGTAAAAAGCTTTAGAACATGCATAGGCAAACTCCGGCCCTCCAGATGTTTGGGACTACAATTCCCATCATCCCCAGCTAACAGGACCAGTGGTCAGGGATGATGGGAATTGTAGTCCCAAACATCTTGAGGGCCGGAGTTTGCCTATGCCTGCTTTAGAGTGACCATTTCCCCCATGGCAATTTGCCAGACTGAGAAAGAGAAACAATTGAAGACATAGCCACTTAGCATATAAGGCAGATAGATATATCCATTTGCAGACCCTCCAGGTCTCCCTATTTTCCAGGGACGTCCATGATTTAGAGAAGCCATCCCAGTTTCTGATTTGATCCTGGAATATCTCATTTTTTCTTAGGGTGTCCCAATTTTCATTGGGTAAATGTTGGAGGGTATGGAGTTATCTGACCCCTGAGCCATCTGAAGGCAATCCTGTATAGGAATGTTTAGTATTTTGTTATGTTGTGTGTGTGTGTGTGTGTGTGTGTGTGTGCGTGTGTGTGTGTGTGTGTGTGTGTGTGTTGGAAGCTGCTCAGAGTGCTGGGGCAACCCAATAAAATGTCTGGGATATAAACAGTAAAATTACCATTATGGAATGGGACGTTACTATTTGCATTGGACAAATGTTGGAGGGTATGAATTTGTAAGAAGCCTTTCAAAGCAGATTGGCATTCCACCATTTGCACAAGATGCCTTAAGAATGCAACCATATGGTCCCTGGGCACAGCTGTCAACTTTCAGATTTGAAAATAAGGGATCAGCAGCCTCACCTGTCCCGGGGACAGTCTATGGGATATCTAACAATCCGGGATAGCAGAGGGAAGCAGTGGGAAACGGCACTGGAATAAGAGAATTTCCCGCAAAAAAAGGGGAAGGTTGACAGCTATGTCCCTGGGATGGTGTCCTATGAGCTAGAGGGTAGATTAGATCTATCCCTATGACAGCGTGTTGGAGCCCAGCACTCCATCACCACCAACTTCTCTCACATACTGTCTTAATTGACATTCAAGATCCAAAACAGAGCCCCAAACAAGGTGTGTTGGGGCCTATTAAAAATATTCCAACGCCCTTTCCTTTCCTTCTCCCTCCCATAGCAAAGCATTCTTTTGCCACCCATATCAGGGTTTCAGGTTAGTTTTAAATGCTTTCCCTCTTGTTTTCCTCTTCTGGTTACCTGACATTACATTGGTTAGCAAATGGATACATATTCTTACATTCAGGCAACGTTCTGTAAGGAGAGAGACTTTGGAGTACTCTAAAAGTGATAAGACTTGAAAACTATCCAATTTGATGTATTGTGCTCTGAAAGTGACAAGTTTTAAAAATGATCCAATCTGAAGAATAACACAATAGGTAGCTTAAAGAATATCTGTCACCACTTTTAAATTACATCTAAAACAGGGACCCTCTTATCAATCTGTCTGAAACTTGGAAGGTCTAATGTTTTATGGGAGTAGTAGAAAGTCCACAAATTCTATGCCATTTGGATGGAAAGTGTCAAAGTTGGATGCTGGAGAATACAGTAAGAGCCTCTATTTGAAAATAATGGGAGTTATGTAGGATGTCACCCCTTTTTGAATTGCTTGTTAAATGTGGGTCCTTTTTTCAAACTATCTGAAATGTGGATGGTCCTATATTGAGCACAGTTCAAGACTAGACAATTTCTTGCCACTTGGCTGAAAAACCTCAAAGCTATAGGCATCAGAATACAGGGCGGGTTTCTACAGTGATCAGTTTGCAATCAAAGGGAACAAGAAATGAAAAATGAATTAAATAATGGCAGACAAATAAAACAATAATAGACAATATTGAATTAAAAATGAAACCAACTGGTCTTTGGAAATTACATGAAAAATGCAATAAAACCACAAAAACAACTTCATGATTTTCAACAATCCATCATATATATTGCATAGACAAATTCTTTTTTTTTTTTCAATTTCTTTTTATTGAGTGTCTCTTAAAAAAAAAACACCAAAAGAAAAAAAAACAAATCAACAAATCCAAAAGAAATATCCATACATAGCACAAAGATAACATCCATTACAGTTATTTGTCTTCTTCCTTGAATCTTTATATCTTTAGATATTTAAACCTTTTCTCTACACACCCATTGACCTCCTTCCCTCCCGATTTCGGGCTTCTTAATAAAAATTCTTTCTTTTTTCTGCAGCTATTAATTGTTAATGGTTTACGCGTCGTAAGACTTATATCAAACCTGCTATAGTTTTTAAGTCTCTGTAGTTTCCTTCAATGTATACCATAAATTTATTCCAGTCACTAATAAACTTTGTATTTTTTTGGTTTCTGATTTTTTGTGTCATTTTTGCTAAATCAACATATTCATATAATTTTGTTTGCCAATCTCTGATCGTTGGGGTATTTGGGCTTTTCCAATTTTGTGCAATTAATATTCTAGCGGCAGCTGTGGCATATTGGAATAATATCTTATCTTCTTTTTTGATTTCATCCCCAATTATTCCTAGTAAGAAGGCCTCTGGTCTTTTAGGGAAGGTATAGTTAAATATTTTTTTTAACTCATTATAAATAAGTTCCCAGAACTTCTTCATTATTTCGCAGGTCCACCACATATGGTAGAAATTGCCTTCTTTGATTTTGCAAGCCTAATTTCCTGTTTTGTACATTTTCCCTAGTTTTGCCGTTGTGATGTACCACCTATACATCATTTTTTTCCAAATTTTCTCTGAGTAAGACACATGCCATGAATTTCATTCCACTAGTCCATAATTTCAACCACTTATCATATTCTATATTGTATCCCAAGTCCATTGCCCATTTTGTCATGACCTCCTTTATTTCTTCATCTTTAGTGTCCCAATCTAATAATATGTTATACATTTTAGATAATAACTTGGATTTACCTTCAATTATTTCTATCTGGAATTTAGATTTTTTCTCGTTTATCCCTACTTTTTTGCGTTTATTTGATGAAATTGTAGCCAGCCTGTTAGTTTGTCTTTCAACTCCTCATATGTTCTCAATTTCCATCCACTCTCTGATCTTATCAGTAGGTCTTCATATGTCAGTCTTTTTCCTTCCATATTTGCTTTTTTGGTTGTTAAAATATCAATTGGGGATAACCACCAGGGTGTTTTCCATTCCAGAAGTTTTTTATTTTTCTCCCAAACTTCGTATAGTGGCCCTCTAATAATGTGGTTTGAAAAACCTTTATGTACCTTTTCTTTATTTAGCCACAAATAGGCATGCCAACCGAACCTGTTGTTGAAGCCTTCTAAGTCTAACAGATCAGTGTCTTCCAAATTTATCCAATCTCTGATCCAGCAGAGGCAGGAGGCCTCAAAGTATAACTTCAGATTAGGTACCGAGAATCCCCCTCTTTCTTTCCGATCTGTAAGTAATTTGAATCTAATTCTCAGTCTTTTCCCTTGCCATATAAATTTCGAAAGGGTTTTTTGCCAATCTTTAAACATTGAGGAACCTCTAATCACTGGGATGTTTGGAACAGAAATATCATTCTTGGGAGTATGTTCATTTTTATTGCCGCCATCCTTCCCGCCCACGAAAGTTTTACTCTGTTCCACGTATCTAGATCTTTTTTAATCTCCTTCCATGTTGTGGAATAATTATCCTGAATTAGATTTATGTTTTTTGTGGTGAGCCAAATTCCCAAATATTTTATTTTTTTAGCCACCTTGATTCCATTCTGTATCTTCAGTTTTTCTCTATCATCTTTTCCCAAATTTTTAGTCAACATTTTTGTCTTTAATTTGTTTAATTTAAAACCGGATAGTTTGCCATATTCTTCTAATAACTCCAAAGCCTTACTAACGCTTTTCTGCGGTTCTTCTAGGGATAGCATTAGATCATCTGCTTATGCTTTTAGTTTGTATTCCTTCGTTCCAACTTTGATCCCTCGAATCTCTGGTGTTGCTCTTATCTTGTTCGTTATTACCTCTAATGCCATAATGAAAAAAAGCGGGGATAGAGGGCATCCCTGTCTTGTTCCTTTTTCAATTTTGAATGAATTTGTTAGATTATTGTTTATAATCAGTTTAGCAGATTGGTTCGAATAAATCGATTTTATTCCTTCCATAAATTCGCCCTCTAGCCCTGCTTTCTCCAAACTTTTTAATAAGAACAGCCATGAGACATTGTCGAATGCCTTCTCTGCATCGATGAAAATCAGCGCCGCAGGTACCTCATTCTTACACTCCAGATATTCAATGATGTTTATGATGTGCCTTACATTATCTTTGAGTAACCTATTTGGGAGGAATCCTGCTTGATCTTTATGTATTAAATTTACTAGGCATTTTTTGAGTCTGTTTGCCATCACCTCTGAGAAAATTTTATAATCGTTGTTTAATAGTGATATAGGTCTATAGTTTTTGATATTTAATTTATCCGTGTCCGGTTTAGGGATCATCGTAATGTGGGCCTCTTTCCATGTCTCTGGTATCCTACCTCCTCTTAATATATTGTTCATGATGTCACATAACACTGGCGTTAGTTGGTTTTCTAATACTTTATAATATTTAGCTGACAGTCCGTCCGGTCCCGGGGCTTTCCCTGGTTTCATCTTCCTTATCGCATCCTGGATCTCTTCTACTTTTATAGGTTTATTTAATTGGGTTCTTTCTTCCTCTGTTATGGTCTTCCCACTGTAGTCTTCTAAGTATTCTTCTATCCGGGTTATCTCTTCATCTTCCTTTTTGTACAATTTCTCATAAAATTTAAGGAAATTTTCCTTTATTTCTTTTGGGTCTTCTATCAATTGTTCCTCTATTTTTATCTTATTTATTACATTTTGTTTTTGTCTTTTTCGCAGTTGCCAAGCTAATAGTTTACCTGTTTTGTTAGCTGATTCAAAATATTTTTGTTTCATTAACTTAATTTTCCATTCAATTTCTTGACTTGTTAGCACTGAATACTGTGTTTGTAACATTTTTATTATTTGTATGTTTTGTTCGTCTTTCGGGTTTGTTATTAATTTTTCCTCACATTCTCTTAGCTGACTAAGGATTTCCTCTTTCTTTTGTTCTCTTACTTTCCTCTTATACCTATTTTGCTGAATAAGAAACCCTCTTAGGACCGCCTTGCTGGCATCCCAGACTACATCCGTACTTGTTTCTTTATTGAGATTCAGACTGAAATAGTCTTTTAAGGTGGCTTTGGCCTTTTCAATGACATCTTCACTCTCTAGTAAATATTCATTCATTCTCCATAGATGAATTCTTAATTATTTTAACCATCTCCAACACTGAGATATCAAGGATTGAATTTGAGACCACCTGCTTATAAAACAGTTGTTTTATCACTGAGCTATGGCTCTTCCACTAATGGAGCCTGAGAAAGACTATTCTTAACAACACGCCAGTGGCTTGAAGACCTGTTCCACAATCCTTAGGTCATATCTTTGAGCTAGCCAGGTGGTTAGAACATTTCCAGATATGCTGCAACATGGTTTGGTCCAGCTAAAATCTGAACAGTCGTAGGTTTGCAAAGGACTGGGCACCTCTTTTTTTCTTTAAGAAAGAAATACCTTTGCTTGAATCAGTTTCAAATTTACTTGTGGATATTTCTCCAAATCAAAATAAGACTTACGTTCAAAAGTTACTTAACGACTGTTATTTTTAATGCAAAAAAGAATGCTTCAGAGAAAGAAGTGTGTGCTTTAAAAATATGTCATATGTAGCATTTTTTTAAAAAAAGATAAAAGTACAAGCAACCATTTCAAAATATATGACAGATTGTATATGTATATATTTGAAATACTTTATTGTCACTTGTACAACTTGTATACAGTGAGATTATATGTACCCTGTATTTCAGATGATACAGTATACAAAAATACTTTTGTCAGTTAATGTTGGCAGCGTTAATATCCTCCCTGGGGTTGATGAGATACTAGATATCTTTGCACATATGATTGACACATGCATGTTTTCACTTTAAATCTCTCTTTCTACGCTTTCTACTCTCTAAAACTGTCTGATGAACCAAGTCCCTCGCGATGCTGCCTGGTTATATGATTCGCTGTTTGATCCTCTTGATGGTACTACACAATGCATTATTATATAAGTCCCCTTTCCTTGTTACATACATGACTGAGAAGCAGAGTTCAGTCTGCTGGCATCTCTCCAGTATCAGGCTAGAACTGCCTCTGACTTCCACAAGTTGTCCCTTAGCGTGAACAGTCATTGCTGCGCAACCATTGTGAGGTCCCCCTTCAGGCAGATAATACAGCAAAAGCAATGATGTCTATTAGGAATTTAGCAAGCACCTTCCCTTGATCAACCATCAGCCAAGAGCCTTAGGGAATGACAATATCTGAAACATAGATGAGTGGAAATGGATCACAGAGAGACATAACTTATGGAGATCCGGAGAGGGAGGTTTTTGAGTGCCCAAAGTTATGTTTTGGAAGTGGTGGGTTGTTTAATGAGCACTCATCCTGTTTGCACAAAGTTTGTGAAGGACCAGGAGCACAGCCTGGGAGTCATTTTGGACTCACAGCTGTCCATGGAGGCAGAGGTCAATTCTGTGCCCAGGGTAGCTGTCTACCAGCTCCACCTGGTACGCAGGGTGAGACCCTACCTGCCCGCAGACTGTCTCACCAGAGTGGTGCCTGCTCTAGTTATCTCTCACTTGGATTACTGCAATGCGATCTACCTTTGAAGGTGAAGAAACTACAACTAATCCAGAATGCGTCAGCTAGACTGGTGACTGGTTGCGGCCACCGAGACCACATAACACCAGTCTTGAAAGACCTACATTGGCTCCCGGTATGTTTCCAAGCACAAAACAGGTGACCAACCAGAGTCCAGAGCAAAGCCAAAGCAGACACTTAAAACTAGGATGGGTGGGTATTTGGCAGCACAAAGCCAAAAGAAGCCCCGACAATGTGCCACTTCCTTTTATAGGCCCCCATGATCACGCCACCACTCTCTAATTGGCGAATAGGCTGGTGGCATGATTGCGGGGCCACTGCGGGCTCAGTCTCACCCCCCTCTCCTCCCCATGAGTGGTGGGGTGCCCCAGGCCCCTGCGCAACGCGAACCCTCAAATAGGAGGATCTGATTTACACTTCCGAATGCTTTCCTTGTCACTTATGGCAACGATTTGATTTTGGTGGGAATCACCAAGTCACCTTTCTGGATTCTGGATTTACAAGTATGTGCTTGTAAATCCTCTGAAAAACAAGACCATTTTTTAAAGGGGATATGTTTAGCTTTGTATATCAACTTGTGACTCTTTGGAGACTTTTCACTGTATCCCACCACAAGATTTTATGGTAACTATGCAGTTGTATCTTCTAGGAGTGCTTGTGTTTGAAGACAAAAATAAAATCTACCAGATGGCAGGTGCATTCAAAACTATGCATATTAAAGCGAAGCCGTCTGTCACTTAGGAACAATTTGGAAAATCTGTGAAAAATCCTTTTCTTTTGAAAAAGCAATTTCCCCCAACTTTCTTCTTCTTGCCAATCAATCATAGTTTGAACTTTACTAACTTCCTGCCACCTAGAAAATATTGTTCCTTTTTTTTTGTATTTACAGTGCAATGCAATTAATTTGAAGCAGGATTTGTGACTAACTGAAACCTAGGTCAGGCACACTGTGGTTCAGCTTGAAGGTATAATTACTGAAACTTTGAGTAGTAGTAGGATGCTTATATAGCTTATGGAAAAAGAAAATGTAAACCAGTCTTTCCTGAGTTAGTGCCACCCAGATGTTTTAAAACATAACTCATATCAGTTCTAACTCAGAAGATCCTGCTGCAAGAGGTTGATTGGAGTTATAGTCAAAAACATCTGGAGGGCACCAGGTTGGGGAAGGCTAACTTAAACAATTCCAGAAGAAGATGTTTCATTATCTTCTTGGAGGCCACAGGTTGTTCCAGTCCATATCAGCCAAATAAGAGAACATAAACATTCCTCGAGGATTATATCAATATATGTTATATTGATTTGGGACTGATAGCAAAGTATAAACAGATCAGAAAGTTGGTAACTTGGATTTCACAAATGGAAAAAATAATATTGTAATTGGAAACTGATACAAGTTACCAAAATGCCAGATAACTAGCTGAATGTATGTTTGCTGAGCAATTCTTCCTGCCTCAAATTATTTATATAACAATTTTTATTTTAAAAGAGCTTCTGATAGAGACAAGATTGCATTTGGATCTACCAATTTTCCTCATGAAGTCTCATAACAAATTAATCCTCATTTATACATGAACATTCACTGCAAATGGAGAGTCCCAGCACATTTTAATACGATGGAAAATCACTTGCGGTAAAATGGAAGAAGCTAGGTGCAGCTTTTTATATGAATAGCAATCGGCTCACACAGAACAAATAGAGGAGCAAAATCAATAGGATGGCCAGCAATCTCTACCAGCAAAGTCAGAGGAATGTGATATCTAACCACCACTGAAATAAAGGATCTCTGAAGTTCAATAAGAAGGGGCAGATGAGCAATGCATGGGAGGGATTTCTGCAGTCTGGGAGCTGCAACCAAGAAAGCCCCGTATCACGCATTTTGGATGGCAATAGGATATGGAACAAGAATTTGCTTCTGTACTCATTATTGACCTTGTATTTGCTTCTGAAATGTAACTTACTGTTGATCCCAGATTATTATTGTTGCAGCCCAGGGCCTAATGCTGCAGCCAGAAAAAGCTACAAGCAACAACGTTTGGATATTCACTCCATTTCATTCTTATCAGATCATAGGGCTGTAAAGGATGGAGGAACTTTGATATTTGCTATTAGATTTATTATTAGAGCTATGCAGGATGCATCAAGGAAGGCATCACCTTTACAAAAGATTTAGTATGTAAAAGGGAAATGCCAATGACCTTCCTTGCTTTATTTTTTGTTTATTCAGGCAGTCTGGTTCCTGTGACAGGCCCACACATTAGAGAAACAAATTTCACCCATTAAAAACAAACCCAACCCTCTCTCTGTTCACTTTCCATTCAGCATTCAAAAGCTCTATAAAGCCAATGGATCTATTATCATGAGATCTGATAGTCTGAAGCAGACCTCTAATTTATCCTCTTTGTTGCAGCAATGACACTAATAGGACCTGGGGTAAAGTCCTGTCCTCCCCCTCTTATGTATACTATAGACAACTATCACCACATCTGTCTTGAATCTTGCTCTAATCTAATTCAGTCACTCTTGTGGAACTAATACCTTAAGAATTTGCCCTATAAATAGCAAATTTGAGTATTGCTTGTGCCACTTTGCTCTCCAGAAAGAAAATGCAAGGTATAATTAGAGGAGAAAGATGCTTCAACAAATTAAAATCAGTTTCACTACATTTATTTATTTTTATTTATTTATATTTATTTTGTCTTTAAAAAAACCGCATTAAATAAATACTGTACGACATGGCAAATCCTTTACGCTGTTATGCCTCAGACCTGTGTGTGTGCGTGCGTGTGTGCTTACAAACACACAAACACTTGGTATGACAATGTTCCTAACTATGAACAACTACATTTATAAAACCATGCAAGGCTGCAATGGAAGATTAAGGCTTCATCTAGAAATCAGGTAAGGAAATCAGGAAAGGAAGTGTTCTTTCTTCCAGAGAATAAAGCTGGTCCTCCAAATCAAATCAGACAGATGGAACCTTTCCTAATTCCTCACATTGAGAAATAATCCTTTTCACTCAAGGGTACCGAGTGGTAAGTCTCTGGGGGGGGGGGGGAGTTCAACTGAGATCTGAAGAATGAGCCCAGCAAGTGGTTGGATGACCTTTTTCATATACTATCTCTGCTGAGGTGGGGATAACTCTCTTCAGCCAAATATTGCTTTAACATTGACTTTACTAGCATGTGAAGCAAACCAGTGATGGTGGCAGTCATATCTGTCGCAATGCACTGTCTATAGATTTACATGCGCTCACAGATACTGTACAGGATAGATATTGTGACGCTGCCTAAAGACAAGCACTGTCCCTGCAGCACATTGAGTGATCTGTTGGAACGATTCTAGTACTGCATGTGAAGGTAGCTAGGTCCCTCACACTAAAGCCCAGCACAGATCCTTGGTGCTGTTGTTCTTTTGCACCTGTCCTGGAATCTGCATGGCAGATCTGTCCAGTGGCAGTTCCATTGTGCTGCTCAGGCAAGACAGTGAGCCCAGGCCCTTCTGATCTACGAATGTCATGATCTAAGGATTAAATCATCCATTTATTCATGACTGCAACAGCTGAAACAGTTTCACAAAATCTGCGGTGTTATTCAGTGAACGCACAAACTCATGCTGTTGAGCCTGTAGGCAGAAGCGGAGCTGGGTACAGAGAAGGAACCATGCAGGACACTCTTTGTAGAAAAAACTTGCCGCAACAAGTGTTGCTCCTACTGCAGGAGCATACATCAATTGGATGAGAAGCCAATGAGGTTAGTTGCAATGAGCCAAAGCCAAAGCAAGCCACTAACGGTCAGCTAGTCTTGGTTGAAGAGATCCCTTCTGCTCCTAGCGCATGGCACAAAGTGGGTTCTAGAGATGCAGCCTCACTAGAGAATCTTGGATACTTTTGAGCAAATACCTAAACAACCCATATGGAAGCTATAAAAACCACCCCTACTGTAACTGATTTACTAGTCTTCACAGAACACTCAACATGATTGTCATGCCAGTAGTCATCAAAATGTTTGGCTAACTCATTTTGCCTGATGTTGTGATCTGAAGAATAGCAAAACTGAACTTGGACGGTTGCAAGAAGAAAGGGGAGCAAAGACAAAGGAGGTTTACTGGGATACATAATAAACTACAATAAAAATGTAGGGAAAATAAATTAAGCATGAGGTCAGCAGTCTGTCATGCACAATTTTTAGGGTGTGTCTGCCAGCTCTTATTAACTTATATGCGTAGGAGGCTAAAAACATTGGATGCTTTTCAGACCATAAAGTAGCAGTTCAACACATGCTCACTATGCAATATAAGCACACTCTGATCCCCATCCAAGATGTAAGAAGATTTTCCTAGCTTCCAAATCTGTATATCCATACATAAGCATGATAAAGAAACTATCAGCGAGTGTCTATCTAAAGAACACTTTCAAACCAAGCTCACTGATCTGGATGGATATATTGTTGACACTGGATTACTGGAAAGGCAGTTTGATGAAGTGCCCTTTTCAAATGAAAGATTATGATTGATTTGACTGGGCAGAACATGACAATACATTAGGCTGAAATGTCAGGGAATAGCAAGCTGGCCATGATAGCCGTTATCTGAATTGCAATAAAATAAATAAATTAAGAGCAATTTTGGTGTTTCCTTCGGTATATAAAACAGATGTCTGTGATAGTACAAAGGTCTGGAAAGATAAAACTATAAAAATCTGTCACGAAATTACAAGAGTAATAAGAAACAGATATTGGACATGGAATGCTATTTGGATTTATGTCTGGTATCTGTAAAATTCTTCAGGTCTCTGTATTTCAGCTGTAACTGATCTTTTTTCCGGTGTATTTTAGGTGGCTTGGTAAAAATTATGCAGCGGGCAAAGGTTCTTTGTTCACATAGAGAAAGCCATCACCAACTAACAACTGATATGCCTCTATATAGTTTACTCAAGTAGTGATTGTCCATGAGCAAGAAAATGTTTCCCTATTGGTTAACGCTTGTTTGCTCCCATTTTTAATCTATCAATTGTGAACATTAATTATCTGAGACATAAACTATTCTGTTTCATGTAAATTGCTTAAAGGTATTGTTAAATATTATATTGTCCTGAAATGTCAGGATCTTAGCTATCTTTCTTCGCATGTTAGTTTGTGGGTTCTGTTTCAGGACATTCAAATTGGGCTGCTTTATAGCCTTTAATAGATTGCATATGCTTAATCTATTGTTTATAGATATCTATAACATAAACAGAGGATCCTGCCTCCATGTAACATGTATATGTGCTCCCAGTCACCATACATGTAATGTAAACATGCTGATGCCCATATGATGTATGCTCAGCGGTACAAGTCTGCCTATAAAAGGGATGGAAAGAATGTGCTCCTCTGAGTGTGCAGGTGCCCATTTGAACTCAGTTAGACTTACTTCTGATAGATATGCATAGTATTGTACCATCACACACTTAATCCCATTGATTTAAATCAGGCTTTCCTAAATTTGGGTCTCCAGATGTTTTTGGACTACAAGTTCCATCATCTCTAGGTAGCAGGGCCACTGGTTGGGAATTATGGGAGTTGTAGTCCAAAACCGGCTGGCGATCCAAGTTTGGGAAACCCTGGTTTAAATGAAATGCAATCTGTACAATTCTGTGCCATGAGGATAAGATCATTTTAGGCACTTAATACATTCTTGCATTACTGCATTTCCTTTCGCTCTCTCATGTACCAGCAGTGGATGGCATATATTTGAGCACCTTGAGACTGTCTGAATTTTGCAGGAGTGATTCAAGCAAGCACATACCAGAAATGAAGGTTTGCACAATTAAAATAAATTAAAGTGCTCTTTCACCCCGGTTTAACATTTATTTATTTTTTAAAAATGGATTTTTTACCCTGAGAAAAGAGATGGGAAACTATGAGATGAATTAATCTTTAACAGGAAGACTCTGAGCCATCACACAAACAGATCAGGACAAATGTAGACCCAACATAGTTTAACCACTGCATAACATTTGTGCAAACAAATAAGAATGAATATTCAATAAATTCTCAGAATTCCAATATACATCTTTCTTATTAAGTGCAAATGCATCTATCTGTACGTAGGGCTGCCGTTTCTCCAGATTTTCCAGGATGTTACCAGGATTCCCAAGGCAGAGGGGGGATTCCTGAGGGGAATTTCTGAAAGGTGGTGCTTTGTCCTGGATCATAGGCAAGTCAATCAACTTCCGGGGTGTCCCAGTTTTGACTTCTTGAAATATGGCAACCCTATCTGTTGGGTTTTTTTATATGCTTTATTGGTTTTTAAAACTGTGTAACATAAGTATCACTATCTGTACCCAAACCCCTCTGTGGTGATGGTCACCAGAACTTACAGTTGGCCTGGTTTGAAATAAACAGAAGAATGTAAATTGTTAAAGCTGCACCTGAATTCTTTGACCTTAAAGGGTACTTCAACAAATTTTGATATCTAACATTCCTTTTACATCCAGAACACTATCTTCTAAATCTTAGGACAGTCTCCAAGTCTCACATGAGCTCCAACATAGAGCTATTATGATTTAATATGCCCACAGAAGCATTATAATATTAGTAATTATTTAACTGGCCTCATATTATGTGTGCATTTTGCACAGGAACAATGGGCACTAACCACACTTTTCTCATAGCAGTTGCAAATGAACATTGTGCTGAAATGTCAGCCCATTTTGCCCTCACATGGTGTAAATATTTTTATAGCTCCTGACCAGTGTGTCCTTCACAAAAGACTACAAGGTCTTCCTACATTGTGAAACCCTAATGCTTCCCCATAACAGAGACAATTGGAAAGTTTGAAAAGCCGCGACAATTTTAACTACTTGGCTGGGCTTAGATCTCTTCTCACTTGGGCATTTTCATGTTCAACTTTGTTTTAATCACATAGATTTAAAAAATAATTGTTATTCCAGAGCATGCGAGGTGATTTCCTTTAACACCTTGGATGTTTCCTTTCTCCAGTCTCCAAGCAGCATTAATTGCTTTAACAAAGAACTCCCATCGTGTCCAACATATCTTAAATCTAAGCAGATCCGAAATGTTTTCTGTCTCACTTTGTACAATGGTGAATTAAACAGTGTTGGGTCTGTAGATCTAAAGATTTCAGAGAACATGACTGTATATTAAATCTACTAACATTAGGTATTTGAAACTGTAATCATGTATACATTAAGGCTGTGTACACATTGGCATTTACTCTGACTCCAGTGGGCTCCCACTGCTGGCTTTTGAATCTGTGTACACATGATCTTACCCATGATGCTGAGCTACCCTGTAGTTTCTTGATAAATGCTAATAATAATACTGTAATGATGATGATAATACCTTTATTGTCAATGTACTGTGGTACCTCGGGTTAAGTACTTAATTCGTTCTGGAGGTCCGTTCTTAACCTGAAACTGTTCTTAACCTGAAGCACCACTTTAGCTAATGGGGCCTCCTGCTGCCGCCACGCCACCGGAGCACGATTTCTGTTCTCATCCTGAAACAAAGTTCTTAACCTGGGGTACTATTTCTGAGTTAGCGGAGTCTGTAACCTGAAGCATATGTAACCTGAGGTACCACTGTACAAACTGTATACAATGAAATTAACCAAGGCTCCCCCACCCACAAACACTCAATTGTGTTGTGTGATGTGTCACCCCTTAAACTAGCAGTGGCGGGCCTTGTGGTCTTAGATTTCAGCGGCGCCCTGTGTGACACCAAAACTTGACACCCCTGAGCTTCTTGACCACTATTCTAAATAAAGGTTGTGGCATCCCTTGTAGCGCCTTGAGGCTCCACACCCAGTGAACTAGCCATGGCCCACCTCTGAAAACAGTTTCAATCTAAAAGGAAAGCATAAGCCACATTCACTTCACAATTAAACTGTGGTGTGTCTGGTTGAGACAGCCATTGCACATGCATGGATGACAGCACGTGTGCAGGTGACTTCATGAATAAGAGTTGGGGGGGATTACAAGGACATGGAAACCGATGAGGTAATGCACATCAGGTGAAGAAATTGCCCCCCGCCCCATGGGGTGTGCAAGGGGATGTGAATGCAAACAAAGTAGAGGGAAACCACCTAGCTGTAGTTAATACCACTTATGTTCACTTCAAAAGTAAATCCCACAGAACTCAGTGAGATGTATTTGTAAAGACATGAATAGGATTGCACTGTAAATCTCCTTGAAAACAATTAATTGTGGTGCCAATAAACTAAAACATGTTTAACTGGATTACTAGAATATGCAGCTTACACAACCAGTATGTTGTGTAAAAATGCATGCCTCAGGGGAGGTCTAAATGAAATATAATGTTTTGTTTGGACCATTGTGGTTTATTTGCTATGTGGAAAAGAATATGTGGTTACCAATAGAATTGTTAATTATAGCTAATGTCATTTTTGTATTCTCATAAGGCACAGCTGTTGATAGGTAAGACATCTCTGCTGAATAGCTACAATGGAGGTTGAAATATCCAGGAAGAGACATTAATCCTTGAAATTAGTCAATAGTGATGAAACTTTGGGAGCGGAGATTGCTCCTCTTAACCTTCTCCGGCTTTCTGTGGATCATTTCGAACGATTGCTCCAGAATCTTAAACAAGAAGGATTATGCAAGAACTTCAGAAGGGTTGGATTATGAGGGTGAATAATCTTAAATTGCTCAAGAGTCACAAATTGAGAGTCTTTTGGTGCAGAGTGGGGCCACCCTGTGTGAGAAACAGAGGAACTGAGTGGCCTGTCCTAGATGAGAAATGAGGTGGCAAAACTTGCTAAGACCATTTGGTTGTTTCAGCCAGTTTTGGTATCTTCTACGCCGAATGGCAGTGGTTTTCCAGTTGTCTGAGCCATACCTAAAGATGCCAGAGACTGAATCTGGAACCTTCTACCGTTAAGATTTTTATTAAAGTTTTTCCACAATTCAATAAGATATAGAAAACCAATGTAAATAAAAAACAAAAGCAGCTACAAAAAGTAAAAATATGGAATCCTCTCTTAAAAGTAGTTATTAACCCTTACCACCCACAGAAGGTACTAGCCCCTCCCAGCTCTCACCTGGAATCTTTCCTTTCTCCTTCCAATCTCTTGTCCTGAGAGACCAACATTTCCCTGTTTCCTAACCTCTCTCGCTACAAAACAGAGGCTGTACCACAAGAGTTATGGCCATCCCTTGGTAAGGATTTCAGGACTGAAAGTTTCTGAACTTAGAAGCAAGTGCATCTTGGAGCTCTCCTTACACACCTACACACACACAATGGTGGACATTCTGAAACCGCTTTGGGTTTGGAGTTGCAATAGCAACATTAATAGAAATAGAAAAGCAATGTTAAGATTGGAAGTCATTATACAGACATTATAGACTTCTTTCCCCCCACCCCAGCCCTGCACAACACAAAGTTCTTCAGTCTGTAAATGTGGTCCCCTTGAGGCCCACAGTGAGTTGCTTACATGACTTTCAAAAATAGAAGCATTTCTGAAAAGTTTTAAACACCCATTGTCTGCATACATAACCAAACATTTAAAGCACCCTCCATGATTCCTTGGAACTGGAGTTTGTTAAGGGTGCTGAGAAGTGTGGCTCTTTAGGGGCATACTACAATTCCCAGGATGTTTTGGGGTGGAGATACATGCTTAAAATATATGGTGTGTACACAGTCGTCAACAGTGGGTTCAAAAGATTTGGCTTTATTTCTTTTATTAAGCATATGCAGTGTTTCTGCACACATAATCAGGCTGTATTTTTGCCGCCATTAATATGTGCAACCAATTAATATGGAGTAATGCTCTACGTGAGATGGCCCATGAAAGTCCTAAAAACAGATGTATTTGGGGGCCTCATTCCAATGTAACCATCTTTTTGGTGGCAGACTTAAGAGAACAAGAACAGCTGTTTTCCAGCTGCTCCTACCACAGCTGATGGCTTCTTTTCCACACATGGGGCTTGGCGAGTGCATCTGCCACATAGTTGACTACTCTCCCAGCATTCCATCACCTCATTTTTTATTTTTGGTCCTCCTTTCTATGTGCTTCATGGGAAATCTAGTGTTATTCCTGGAGCTGCTCTGTGGTGGGTCCTCTCAGCCCAAAGCAAGAGAACCGCATGGAGACCATATGCAGGGAGGAGAGCCTGGGTCTCTTGATGTAGTCATTTCTACAAAGTACTGAAAGAGCAAATGTGTAGTACAATAATTCATGGGTTGGCATCAAACCTGGGAAACGTTGAATGAAATCCCAGTACCTCACTTGGGGATATTAAACACTTATCTAGAAGCGTTGTGAGAATTACTGCAGTAAGGATCGTGAATCATTTTGCACATTAGCACTCTAAAGGTAAGAGAGAGAAAAGAGTTCACTTATTATAAACCTAATTTCACACGAATGGACATAATCCAACTATGTTCAAACACTTTTACATGCATACACCATAGAGTTGTAGGGGGGGGGGTCTCCTAGTCCAGCACCCTGCTGGATGCAGGAAATCCAGAACTAGAAAATTTGACTTGAAAAGCCCCAGCAAAGAAGAACCAATCCCCTTTCCAGGTAACTGGTTGCATTTTCAACTGGTCACATTGTCAAACTGCTCTTATTTTTAAGATGTGTCTCCAGATGCTCGGGTGAAATATATTCTCCTGTAACTTAGGTCCCATCTGCACTATACATTTAAAGCAGAATCATACCACTTTCCCTCAAAGAATCCTGGGAACTGTAGAGAACTGTAGTTCTGTGAGGGGAAAACTGAATTCTTTGAGGGGAAGCTATGAAAACCCTGAATTTTGCAATGCAGTTCTTCAACCAAGTCCTGTGTACAAAGTGCATGCATTAGGGTAAAGGCTGCATAAAAATGCATATATTGGTGGAACTAGCCTGAGAAAATGCCTCATATTAGGAAAAACTGCATTGCAAAAAAAAAATGTGTGTTGGGGAAAATTGCAAACAAAAATATGTATATTAAGAGGAACTTCATACTAAATGCTGATGAGTTTTCATGAGGACCTGCAAAATTATGTGGAAACATGGGTAACTATATTTAAGATTTTTAAAAATGAGAAAACAAAATTGACAGATTCACTCATCCCCATTAGTATTGAAAACTGTACAGTGAAGGCACCTGCCTGATATCAGTGGGCATTAGCAAACAAGTAGTGCATCAATGGAGGGATGTGGGTGGCACTGTGTGTTAAACCACGGAGACTAGGACTTGCCGATCAGAAGGTTCGAATCCCCACGATGGGGTGAGCTCCCGTTGCTCGGTCCCTGCTCCTGCCAACCTAGCAGTTCGAAAGCACATCAAAGTGCAAGTAGATAAATAGGTACCGCTCCGGCGGGAAGGTAAACGGCATTTCCATGCGCTGCTCTGGTTTGCCAGAAGCGGCTTAGTCATGCTGGCCACATGACCAGAAGCTGTCATGTGGCTCCTTCGGCCAGTAAAGCGAGATGAGCGCTGCAACCCCAGAGTCGGTCACGACTGGACCTAATGGTCAGGGGTCCCTTTACCTTTACCTTTACCTTTAGTGCATCAGTAATGTTGCATTGCTTGCATTCCCTCACTTCTGTGGACCTGGGACTCTGAAATATCATGATGCACATAATCTTTGTATTGAATTGCTCTGCACAGAAAAGATGCCACAATAGCTCAGATGAGGAACCAGGATGCAGAATAGCATCTGTATTTGTGGTGGACTCTGTGTATTCCTGGCAATAAAATTTCCCCAGTAGATTTTATACTACTGTATCTAATTAAAAAGAAATAGTAGTCATATTTTTTCTCCCTAGCCAACCATTGAAATGCAATATAGCAGCATGAATCAGGAATAACAGAATGAAGGGGGTCAGCAGAGTGTTACTAACTTAACTGGTATAATCCAGCTCACAGCTGGAATCCTCATCAAGACTTTATTTTGTTATTTGGCGGGGGGTGGGGGGTGAGGGAAAATAAAGACATTCATCAAGGATTATTCAGCAAGATGACTCAGTGGAAAGCACACTTTCAAGGGTCTTGAAAGATTCCTTGGGATGCCAAGAGAAGAAAGGATATCAGTTTCTCCTCTCTCTACCCCCCCCCTGGCCTTTTCAGATGTGAATGCTAGTCAGCCAGAGAAAGGAATTGCAAATGGAGCTGTTTCCAGGCTGACCACATTGTCAGCTACAGGATCACTTGGTCTTAACAGAGCAGGTAACTGACATAAGCAAACACTTCAGACGCTAAGCGCTGGTATTAGAAACTTTGCTAAACCAGAACAACCTTGTCTAGAGACAGTGCCACCGAAATGTTACATCTGCATTTCAAATGAGCCCTTTGTTCCTTGTGTACTCTAATCAGCGCTGGAAAACATTCAGATGCTTACTGCTAGCTTTATTTCCATTAACACTATAGCGCTTATCGAGTTGGGATCTACATTCCCCATGGCTGCCTCTAGTTAGTAAAGGATTGCCAGCTAAGCTTACTGTATTTGGAAAGCTAAGCCACTGTGATCACTAAATCTAACTACAAGCATCATACCACACATTACAAATTCAGAGTAACAGAAGATAGCTGGCTGCATCCCTCCTGTTTCATTGTCATTGTGTAGTGCAAGCTCAGTAATATAACAGAACATGTACAATTCATAACCCTTTCTGATAGCTGAAATTGTCTTTGTTTTTAAACTGGATTTGCCCACTTTCTGTTTTCCTACTCCAGTTCTTGCCAGGCCTACTCTACTTGATTAGAAGTGGCAATAATTACTATAATTAGCTGCAGTCTATAACCTATGCATCTCACATCAATTTTATTAAAGCCGAATGAATTGCCCTGGAGTAATGGCATTGTGGTCTGGAGTAATTTGTCACTCATTGCAGTCAAATCATCTCATAATGCATTTTGAGTGTTATCTTTTGATACGTTTTGGCACAAATGGCCAGTTCAGTAACATTTTACATTAAGATTCCACTCCTCAAATGGGATTGAAATGATTAATAGATGTTATCCTAAGCAATAGAAAAGTTTAATAATGTTATAAAAGCATTACCGTGAGCAACCTCCTGACCTATTCATATTGTTTAATTAAGTATTTATTCTAAAGTTCATTAGCAATTATTTATTTATAATGAGAGGGATCTTAATGTAGAGTATGACCCATGCTTTGCATAGAACCATTCTGTAATGCTAAAATGCTTTCATATCAGTAATAGTGTTGTGTTTTTCTAATGTTCCTTGTTTCTGTGAAAAACTGTTGTTTTCATTCTTTCCCCCACTCCTTGTTCCATTTTTCTTTCTTTTTAAATGGCATTCGAAACTCCACATTATTTCCTGGATATAGTGCTTTTATTTTTTCAGGAATGACTCAAATAAAAATGGTATTGGCATCTACTTATATATCCAAATCTGGAGATCTGTTCCATATGTGAAAGCTTCCTCACATGGAACAGCATTTCTATCCCACTGCAAATACACATTGAATATAAAGAGTTATTAGGGGTGGGATCCGCCGCAATTGGTGGCAGTGGTAGGGTCTTCTTCAGCTTCTCTCATGGAATTGAAATGAATGGGAATGACAGAGTTCCATGTGTGCCTGGTACTCTGGAGATGAATTCTGCAAGGGAAATTGTCATAGTCCTGTGCTGCCAGCCATGGCAGAGCTCAGTGGATGGAGAAGCCAACCAACCAGCCGAGACTCAGGGAGGTACTTGCCTAGAGGCAGAGTCCATATACAAGGTCCAGTCCAGTCCTAAGGTCAGGAGTATCTCAGTTCACATAGTCAGACAATCTGGGGTCAAGAAAGCCAAGGGTCCAAAGTCACGAGAAGCAAGAAGCAGCAAAGTATGGTCAGGAACGATGACAAATGTTGTTTCCCCAGCCACTCTGGGCGGCTCCCAACAGAATATTAAAAACATGATAAAATATCAAACATTAAAAACTTCCCTAAACAGGGTTGCCTTCAGATGTCTTCTAAAAGTCAGATAGTTGTTTATTTCCTTAACATCTGGTGGGAGGGCATTCCACAGGGCGGGCGCCACTACTGAGAAGGCCTTCTGTCTGGTTCCCTGCAACCTCACTTCTCACAGTGAGGGAACCACCAGAAGGCCCTCAGAGCTGGACCTCAGTGTTGGGGCTGAACAATGGGGGTAGAGACATTTAGGGCTCTAAAGGTCAGCACCAACACTTTGAATTGTGCTAAGAAACATACTGGGAACCAATGTAGGTCTTTCAGGACCAGTGTTATATGGTCTCAGCAGCCACTCCCAGTCACCAGTCTAGCTTCTGTAAGTGGTCCAAGCACCTTTTCCACATCCTCACTCCTTACTAACTGAAACTCATCCAGCATAACAGGACTAGACATGCTCTGGGCACCTCTCAAGATTTAACTGCTGTAACAGCGGAGTCAAGGTCCTAGCAGATGCAAGCAATTTTATCCTCAAAATGCTTTGCAAACAAGTCACAGTGATCTACTAATGGTTCTTTCACCTCTTTTTGGGCCAGGCAGTAAAAGGCCCCACACTATCTGGAAAATATCTGCTGGATGGCACAATGAGGATGCAATGGAGGCAGCCAAATACGATTTATTTATTTTTTTGCTGCCTTCACTGCTACCAGATAGGCTCAATGTTTAGGGCAAATGGCACCTAGGTTGTAGCTGTCTGAAACATCAGTTTGCCCAGTGGTTTGATGGTTCATTCTGAAGTGTTGGAGCTTATCACAACAGCCAGCCTAGCCATGCTCCCAATGAGGGTCCAAAAACACAGGCAGCTGTGTTGATCCATTATATATACTCACATTCAAAACCAAGCAGCTGCAGTCAGTGGAAGCTGAAACATTTTGCTTTGAGATTTTAATTTTTTTATGCTAATCACAATAATTAATATATAGTTTAATTAACTCCTTAGAAATCCTGCAAAGAAATATTACCATTTAAACCACTAGCAGGAAGTAGGAACCCCATGAAAGGAAAGGGGAGGGGGAACAGCCAGCCTCTGCTAGATATTTTGCCTCCTTCACTAACTCTATGCTGATCTGTCACAGAAAAGCTCAAAAGCCTCATTATCAACTCATTCACTTGCCAGAACAAGGAAGGTCCATAAATTACCCAAGTGCTCCTGTGGATGATATCATCGCTCTGATCTGAAAAAAAGTTCCAGAACTGTGCTTCTTTTATTCCATAACATCACTGAGCCTGTCAGTCACCTGCAAAAGCATATTATCGCAGGGGGTGATGGGTGGAGACTGACACCTGGAAATGACTTTAGATGGGTATGGACAGCAATTCAGATCAATTTAGGGTGGTTCAGGAAAAACTTTGCTAAGGAAGCAGGCTTGCATTGAGTGTGTATTGCAAATGATGCACTGAGCACAGAGTCTGCTATTCTGTCCTTAAAAATTCTGCAAACTTGTTTGCCATGTAACTTTATAAATTGGTGCTGGAAATTCTAAGTTTAAGGCATCTTGCAGTCAAATACCAGCCTACCAGCTGATGTGACTTTAAAGAGAAGAGAAAAGTGATGAAGTGGATTCATGATGAGAGTTCTTACTCTAGGTCAGTTGTGGGAAATGTTTTGCCTTCCAGGTGTTGCTGAGCTCCCATCATCCTTAGCCATTGACCATGTTTGCTGAGGCTGATGGGAATCACAATTCAGCAACATCTGGAGGTTCAAAAGTTCCCCATATCTGCTCTAAATTCACATCACGTATTTGAAAATAACGGTGGGCATGATCTAACTCAAGCATTTTACATTGCCAGCTGCCTTAAAGATTGCTTTCTCCTGAATATATCTTCCTAAACCTGAGGATCCTCTTCATAGTCCTGCTCTGAGTTTCCCCCGCCAAGTGAAGTAAAGTAGCTCTTGGTGGTGGCATCTAATTCCATTGTTGGGGTCTTTCCAGCACCAGGTGAAAACTATTGTATTCACCCAGGTCTTTTAAATAATTTGTAACCCACAAAACTGGACTCTTTAAGTGTGGCATGTAAGTTGTTGTATATTAGTTATGATAAGCTAAGTGAGTTTGGTTAAACAGTTTTCATGCACCTATTTCTTTGTTTCATCCTGGTATTTTAATATTGTACTGTATTGCATTGCATTTTTTTACTTCTTGTGAAGTGTGAAGGCTGAGCAGCCTACAGACATAAATCTAAAGAACAGTTTCTGGTGGTTTCATAAATCAAAACATCATTTTCCTCTTTGATAAATGCTCTGAGTTTTGTTTCTTTCCAGTCAGATCAGAAACTTAGAATTTCACATAGCAATATTGATGACATCATTTCTAATTTCTTGACAAAAATACAAAATGAAGATAGTAGCAGCTTTCACTTTCATAATTGTAAGCTTTTGTTAAACAATATTTTCTTGTATTGCTGGGTTTGCCAATCTACGAATTAAAGCAGTATGAAGCCAACAGTGGAAAATGTGAAATCTGAAACAAAGATCCAAAGAAATGCATTTGCACTTGTGGAAGGGGTTAAATTGTGCAATATAACAGTGTGAAGAATTTATTTCACACTTACACAAACATATATTTTCTAGGTCAGTATTTTTAATTACCACTTTATTTTTTGTTTGTTAGAAATGCCCCTGTCCTAGCAGTTTCAATACCCACTCCATTGGAGTTTTCTTTTCACAATTAGTTCAACTGGCTGCACTAATGCACTTAATGTGTATCTATCTTACATAATTTTGCTGATGAAAAAGAAATGAAGCCCTTGGATGTGCAAGTGTGGTTTCCATTAACATAATGAAAGCTGCATGTGTATGCACTGAAGGGTTGACCCCCCCCCCCTTTTTAAATGTGAGATTTATCCGCAAATTAACTTTTGTTACAACTTGGGCTCTGGCTTCTCAGCTGTGTTGACCAGCTTTATTAAGGAAAGATGAACTCTGTTGAAACACTTTAAAGTCTTTTCTGTTACAGCATGCTGGAATAAGAGCTCCTTATCCCCTGGAACATACATTAAATGAGCCAAATTTGGTGCCCATTTACACCTAAGCCAATCCAGATTATTTCCATTAAAATGCTGTTAAATGACACTGGCTTGACGCCTTGCGAACTCCATCTCCTACATAACTCCTACATGCCGCAGAAACAGACAACTGTGGGTGTGCCTGTCTGGAGTGTTGCTGAAGGAACTGTAATTCACTTTGGGTGGTCCTTCGTTATAAGACAAGCATTGTCACAGCCAGCAAGCATTAAGCAAGGGAGGGATTCCTTTACATATTCCCATTCCATTTATTTCCGTGAGAACCGTCTGAGCAAATGCCTTTTTTCATGGTGGTTGTTTTCAGGGATGTGTACTACTTAGAGGAAGATTTGTATCAACATTTCATAATTTGATTTGAAATCTGATCCATATGACATGACCAAAGGGAAAGGGCTTTGGCTCAGAAGCAGATTGCATCCTTTGCAAGCAGAAAGTCCCACTTGTAAGTCCCTAGTGTCTCTAAGGAGGGCTGGGAAAGGCTGCTGTCAGAATGTTGCTGGGTAGACAATACTTAGCAGAGTATAAGGTGGCTTCATGTATACTCAAGGAAACAAGTCTGCAACTTAATGTTTCTCCTTGAATGAGACATAGCATGGGCTTTGTGCCACCATTGTGTTAGAATAATACACTTTAATTCTAGATAAAACCAAGCACATTATTAGAATTATTTTCTCTTCAACAGCACTGTAAGATGGGTCAGTATTATTAGCCCTGTATTACAGGTGGGTATATGATGCTGAAGGAATAGTGCCTTACTTAAGTCAGTTAGGGGACACTCCAAACGCAAGATCTACCAGGATGAGTAAGTTAGGAAGAGAGCATAGATTTACAACAGTGGTTTGCAGGAGGTCACAGCTCAGAGGCAGGTGAGGGGAAAAGTTGGGAAATAATAGGAGAATTGGAGCAGGCAGAGCCAGAGCAGCAGCTGGCTGACATGTTGTCACTAGAAAGCATTCCAGACCCACCATCTCCCAGAACCCGACAAGCCTTAAAAGTAGGAGAGCAAAGAGCTCAAAGACAGAGGGCACTTAGTGGTACCCGTAGAGGAGGTGGTGGTGGTGATGATGATGGATGAGGAAGTGGGAGAGACGGGGGAGTGGAGATTCACTTGGGACAATGCCATTATTCAAGAGGCTGGGGTCTATAGCCTCTCTCTGTAAGTTTGAAATATAAAAGGACTGCAATAAACTTTTTCTTGTCTTTATAATTTTTTTAAAGGATTAACTTATGCTGCTTTTCATAGTTAGGATAGCTATCTTAGAGCGCAATACTATGCAAGTTTATTCAGAAGTAAGTCCTGACATGCTCAATGGGCTTACTTCCAGGTAAGTGTACTTTAGTGACTTCATGACAGAGATGAGATTGGAATAAGAGATTTCCCTTTCACAGTTTGAACTCATATGTTGCAATACCAGACACAGTTGTTTGAACTCAATAAGTCTTATTTCTAAGTAACAATGTTCAGGGTTGTACTTTAGCTGTTCTACTAAATCATCATCATCATCATCTTGCTCACCCTGGGGTCTCATGGTGAAGGCTGAAATAACAGTAATAGCAATAATAATAAATATATATTTACATTCTGTGTGTGTAGTCAAATGTTCAGACCTCTACAATACTGGTGTTTCAAGAGCTTTGAACAACAGTGAATAAATATTGTATACAAAATGTTCTATCAATATTTGTGATGTTTCTCCTCCCCATACCCCAGGATTCTGACAATCAAAGCAAGGACTCATTTAGTACACAAAGAGTATTGTGAGTAGAATAAAATCCTCAAACTTGATGAGATAACTTACAGATGGTTATGAGAGGAACTGATCTGCATTTACAGACTCTGTTATTCCTTAGTCCATAGTAGATAATTGCAATAAAATGATGTCTATATATTTCCCCTCAAACATTTCAGAACAGGACTTTGCTTCACAAACAAAAGCAAAAACCTATCCTTTGGCATGTTGCAACAAAAAAAAATATATCTTTTGAATTATGGTGCTGGAGGAGACTCTTGAGAGTCCCATGGACTGCAAGAAGATCAAACCTATCCATTCTTAAGGAAATCAGCCCTGAGTGCTCACTGGAAGGACAGATCCTGAAGCTGAGGCTCCAATACTTTGGTCACCTCATGAGAAGAGAAAACTCCCTGGAAAAGACCCTGATTTTGGGAAAGATGGAAGGCACAAGGAGAAGGGGACGACAGAGGACGAGATGGTTGGACAGTGTTCTTGAAGCTACCAGCATGAGTCTGACCAAACTGCGGGAGGCAGTGGAAGACAGGAGTGCCTGGCGTACTCTGGTCCTTGGGGCCACGAAGAGTCGGACACAACTAAACAACAACAACAACAAAAAATCATCATGAGGCAGTAGAGAAACAGTGATTGAACCAAATGTTTTGTGAGATTGATTCTGCATTTAAAGGACAAAAAGAAATCTCCCCCATCATCTCCAGATTCTCATTTTTCCTATCTTCAGTTCAGGTCTCCACATTTCTACATCAGTTTGCAATTTTATTTAAAGACTGTGAAAATTAATCAGCATTTTACTGTCAACTTCTCCTAATATCCACAATTTTATATACATTTTCCCCCAATATATACATTTTTGCAAAGCAATTTCTCCATAATATGATGCATTTTAAAATTTTATTTTTACTATTATACACATATTTATACACACTTTGCCCTAGTATATGGGCAAAGTGTGGACGCAGGTGGCGCTGTGGGATAAACCACAGAGCCTAGGACTTGCTGATCAGAAGGTCGGTGGTTAGAATTCCCGCGACGGGGTAAGCTCCCGTTGCTCGGTCCCTGCTCCTGCCAACCTAGCAGTTCGAAAGCATGTCAAAAGTGCAAGTAGATAAATAGGTACCGCTCCGGCGGGAAGGTCAACGGCGTTTCCGTGCGCTGCTCTATTTCACCAGAAGCAGCTTAGTCATGCTGGCCACATGACCCGGAAGCTGTACGCCGGCTACCTCGGCCAATAAAGCGAGATGAGCGCCGCAACCCCAGAGTCGGTCATGACTGGACCTAATGGTCAGGGGTCCCTTTACCTTTTATGGCTTTTTTCGAAACACTACTTGGCTGGAGAATTGCCTTGCAAAATTCAGAGATGTGTGACTTTTGAGGGATGCCCATGTTTTGGTTTGTGTCTTGTTTTAGAAAGCTAAAATGTGTTAGGCCTACCTTTAAATGCAAACTAAATCAGATTTCTCCCCCACCCATCATAGGTGGAAGATTCAAATGAGTGGAAACAACTGAAAGCAGCAGGAAACTGGACATGCTCCAATTCCAGAACTAATTTTAGAAATTCTTCTCTTTAAACCAGAATTCAAAAATCAATGAAATACAGCTCCAGGCAGAACAGAGAAACAATAGAGGAATGGAATGGGGACAATGATATTTGTAAAAAAGAAAGAAAGAAGCACTAAAATCTTCCTACTCTCATTCATTATGTTTCTTTCCAGGTAGCCCCACAGTGTGGCCTATGGAAATAAAGCATATAATGTTTCTCTGGAAAGCACAATTCACAACTGGGTCTCAGGATACCTTCTTGACAGAAAAAGATAGGTATGAAATATCTGTCTATCAGTGAAATCCGAAGCCATTCTCAGCTGAAGATTCTGAACAGAGCTCTGTTACATCATTTTAGAGATAAGCATTTATTAATACCATCTGGCTGAAACCAGCCATGATCCTAAATAAAGATGTATGTAATATATATATTTGTAAGGCTGAAATCATAGACACACTTACCTGTGAGGAAACCTACTGAACTCAGTAGGACAGGCTTCCAAGTAGTCACACATAGGCTTACATCATAATTCTTCAATAAGAAAATAAAATGAATATTTACTGCTTATATGCACCTCTATTTCAAGACCTACACTGTATTTTTTTAAAAAAATGTCAATATTTTTGTCTGTAGTATACAGATTCACATCCACAGTGAATACTATTCACATTTTCTGATGTTTAACCGTGCATTAACCAGCCCTCAACATTTCACACTGGATACAAATTAGAGCTAACTGGCATGGATGTTTGAAATGTGATGCTAAACCATGGCTTAACAGTATGAAAATTAGCTCTAACAAACCTTAAGAACACATGAAGAGCCTGTCCCACCTAGTCCAGCATTCTGCTCTCACAGCATCCTTGCTCTCACAGTGGCCAACCAGATGCCTGTGGGAAACCCCAAAGCAGAATACGAGCACCAGAACAATGTCCCCTCCTGTGACTTCCAGCACAGAAGCATTACTGCCTCCAACCATTAGGGAAGAGCATAGCCGTCATGGCTGGTAGTCCCATCGTTCATAAACTGTCCAATCCTCTTTTAAAACCATCCAAGTTGGTAGCCATCACTGCCTCTTGTGGGAGTGGGGTCCATAGTTTAACCATGAAGAAAATTTATTTTCATAAACTTCTGTTGTGTCACTTCTTTCTCTCTTTTTGTCTAAACTAAAAAGTCCCAAATGCTGCAACCTTTCCACATAGGGGAGTTGCCCCATTCCTACTAATATTTTGGTTTGCCTTTCTCTGATCCCTTTCCAACTCTCAATCTTGGATTTACATGCTCCCAACTCATCTTACAAGGATGAGATAGTAAGCATTTGTTTCCTCTTTTAAACTAACTAGTACAGCAGACCTCAGGGAAACTTCAGTTTGTTTAAACATGCTATATTAAAGCAAGCCAGGATCAAACCATGTTTTACAAGTATGGGTTGTTAACAAAGCATAGTTTAAATTCACTAGAGTTTCTGAAGTTTGGGCATAACAAGATACAGTAGTACCTTGGAAGTGGAATGGAATCCATTCCGGAAGACTGTTTGACTTCCAAAACATTCAGGATCCAAGGTGTGGCTTCTGATTGGCTGCAGTAAGCTCCTGCAGCCAATCAGAAGCCACGGAAGCTGCATCGGACATTCGGGTTCCAAAGAACATTTGAAAACCGGAACAATTATTTCCAGTTTTCGATCAGGAGCCAAAACATTCAACTCCCAAGTAATTTGAAAACCAATGTATGACTGTACTCTTAAAAGTTGAAGTGGATACATTCAGTCTCCTCTGTGCAGCAACACTGTGCAGCTACATATGCCAAAGGGAATCAGAATTTGCTTGGTCTTAAATGACTAACGCTTGATAACCAGCAGCTACCCAAGGCTCTCTTGGGCAAATCTGTGAGCTACCAACTTCGTCTATTCTTTTCATTTATGTGAGCTCCTGTTGCTCGGTCCCTGTTCCTGCCAACCTAGCCATTCAAAAGCACGTCAAACTGCAAATAGATAAATAGGTACTGCTCTGGCGGGAAGGTAAACGGCATTTCTGTGTGCTGCTCTGGTTCGCCAGAAGCGGCTTAGTCATGCTGGCCACATGACCCGGAAGCTGTACGCCGGCTCCCTCGGCCAATAAAGCGAGATGAGCGCCGCAACCTCAGAGTCGGTCACGACTGGACCTAATGGTCAGGGGTCCCTTTACCTTTACCTTTATGCGTATTTTAAGTTGCATTAAATTCAACACGTTTGGTTTTGTTATATATAAATTATTGTTATATATAATTGTTATATATAAAAAACATGGTTGTGATATTGTGGACCACATCAGATAGTTTCAGCACACTGGGACTTGGTGCCATCTACCAGAATATTCTTTATGTGGTGATCCAGATGTATATTTTGGATGTTTATTATTGAAAACGGTATCCTTTTCTTCAAAAGATGGGTTAGAGGAAAACAAGCATTAAAATTCATCCCAGGGGGAAAAAGAAATATTGACTCGGGGTGGGGGTGGAATCAATTGTACTGAAATTTGGCTTGGATTGCATTTGAGTGACCTAGAGATTTGAATGTTCAGCAGACATCAATGCAATTTCAAGTCTTTTCTCCATGGATGTTACATAAAAATAATATCTTTCTGTTCATGCAGCTTCAAAAAAGAGGTCAGTGTAGGGTCTCTGTTTGATGAAGATAGATTATTGCTGTGGAGTGTGTGGATTCTTAAATAATTGGAAACTGCAGACAAGCAAGCTCCTTTCGTTAGGAACAGAATTTATGAAATAATAACAGTGCAATTGCAACAAATCTAATAAAGATAATATCTCCAGGCCAGATTCCATGAAAGCTCCATCTGGTTTCTCCATTGCGGAAGCTTATGCAAAGCCCAAAATTTGATTGGAGTATGTGGGTGGGGCACATATTCTGCCATGTGCCAGTTTCTACATTGGGGGAGAGTGTGGTTTTTATTTAATATGGCTCATGGTTATTATGAAGAAAGATGATTTGATGGATATACGCAGATAACATCTGTCCCTGAAGCTTTATGCTTTAATCACCAGCAATCTTGTTTAAGTTTATAAAACACCCTGTTATGAATGTGTATGGAACAAACAATAGCTTGACTAAGCGCAGCCTTTTCAACAATACAGTTTGGGGAAGACACTATAGCTTCCTAGTACCACCAGTCACCCTAGCTAAAGGAAATTCAGGTAGCACAATCTATTTTAGGGTGTGGAGTGGCATTGCCAAACAGAATATGTGGCTAGACAGGTCATTCTTCTGACGAAACATATATAGCAATATCCACTTGTTTCACTATCACACAGTGATGGTTGGTGGGGAGGCCCAGGCAGAGCAACGTTGATCACCTGCCTTCCCGATGCTAATGTGGTGTTCCTGCCACTGCACCCACACCACATATTAAAACTACCAATGTTCATCCACTCTCTTGAGACACATCTTTCTGGTATGAGCTCTTGAACTAGTTGAAAGGGTTGGTGGCCTTCTTCTGTGGAGCAAGGTAAATGGGTTCCATGTTCTTTCAAATATTTTTAAAGACTGATTAATATACAGACTCAGTATATGAACTATCCAACCCATCACTTAAAATTTCATCCAATATCAGTCCCAGCAAAGTGCTTCAGGGTTCAGAATGCTACTTGCTTCTAAAGGCACTTGCTTGATGGAAGTTACTTCTAAGTAAATGTTGCCTTATTTCTGCAGATTTTAAAAATTAACAAGCTTGACATAGCAGATCCATTTTTCTGTGTGTGTGTGTGTGAGGGAGAGAGGAGAATTAATTTCGATGAGAATGTAGAGCAAACTGTAGGTGGAAGAAAGTTCAGCAGCAGCATAAAATTGCTCTCAAAATAGATGTGCGTGCAATTAGCACCTTCTTTTCATAGCTCATTCAGATAGATAAAACCTAGCCATGCTGAATTAAGAGAAAAAAATGTGTGTTATACATATATATATATATATATATATATATATATATATGCATGCATTTAATGTGACCTGGGGCTATAAAAAATGGTTTCCTTTTCTTTCAAGTATCTTAACAGCTGTGAGCCTCTGAAATAATTTCATGATGTGAAGGGAAAGTTCAGCAAGACTTTTTTGAGAACAAATTGCTGTATTGCAGGTCATGATTCAATTGAAATAATGAGCCAGATATTCCATGGTGTAAATTGGCGCAGGGCCAGTTCATTTTATTTATGACAACTTAAAGGAAATCTCCTATGGCTTTCATGAAACTCTGTCAATTTCCTACCAACAAACAATCTGGCACATCACATAGATTCTGAAAATTAAAGAATGGCTATATTTTAGTGAAATACATTTTCGGCCATAGAATATATGGTATGGGGGGAATAAAACTTTTTAATCTGTTGTTGTTAGAGAAAAGAAACAGCTCCAAAAGAATTTTTTTGTTGCTTGTACTGTATTATCGGGTAGCAAATAGGGAAAGCTCTGTGGATTTTGGACTACAATTCCCATTAGCCCCACAGCACTGGTCAGGGACTCGACTGTTTCTATACCAATATGTTAACAATTACTAAGACAAAAAAATCACCCTACTGTCCAAAGTCTATAGATTTCTTATGATTTTTATTTTTTTATTTTTGGTATTTAAAAACAAACAAACAAAAACACCTGGGCATTTACCCGTGCATCAATGGAGCAATTTTTAATTGGAAAAAGTTTACCCCAACATACTGGGTTAGACATGTTTTCTGAGCTGTTTTCTTTTGGAATCCCTCCCCAGGCACTTTTTGTGAATGAGAAGTAATTTGTAAATGGTAGGTAACTGAAATTTGGTGGTATTGTTCACCCTGTCTAGGTGACAATGCCATATAAGAACTAGATTATAGGCCTATTACTGCATAAATTCTGCAATGATAAGCATACTGGGTATGCATATCCTTTTCTTTTCTTTGTTGCAGCAATTCTGTCTTTTTGTTTCCTACCATGTGTGTGTGAAAGCTAATTTCAATATTGTTCCTAGCTCTTCCTTTCAGTTGTTACAAAGAACATCCTTTGTTTTCAAAGGAACCATTATAACACTCTCTCTATGTCCTCATCAGCTTTTGCAGATTAATGCTGAAAGTGCCTCAGCAGTTGGTCTAAAAAACAAAACAAAACAGTAAGATTTTTACAGCCAGAAGAGAAAATAGGGAATACAGTAAAGGTAAAGTGTCTTTCATTGGTCTGAGATCTTTTTGCATGCAAGATTCCAAGTTCAAGACAAATGTTTTTCCTAACAGAAAACCTGACATTCTGCCTAACAGAAAGGACTTCATAGCTCAAAAGATTTCTACTCTGACATAAAAAGAAGAAAGTACATTGCAAAATATAAAGTGCCCTGCTTCGTGACTACATATAAAAGTGGCATTTTAAACCAAAGATTATAAAACACAGTGCATAATCTTGCCCTTGGCATGTAGCTGCCAAGGCTACTGTTATGTTTCATCATCGCTGGTGATGGAAGGGAGAATAAGGTGGTTTACAGTACTTTCAAGAGGATGCAGGACAATGGAAGAATGCAGGTACCCAGAGTATTCATCATTCAGTATTGTAGCTGTGGCTGCAATAATTGCCCAGACTTTCTTCATTGTAAAGGAGCAAAAGGTGGAGCCTTGATAGTCCCATGGATCAAAACTTGATTACTTTGGGCTTCCCGGGTGCACATGCCAAGAACATGCCCAGGAAGCTGCATGCTAAGGAACAGGGTCAAGGGTGTTCTTGCCTTGGCTTGTTATGGCAAATGGTGGCCCAGCTATGTTAAAGTGATTTTGGTGCTGCTCAAGGACCAAAACGTGGCTTCTCCCCCCAGCATCCTGAAGGGCTTGGATATACACAGAAACTCCACATTCTTGCCTTCTGTGAACACCAGGTGGGAGCAAGATGATGCCCTTTTTCCAAGGCAGGAGATATAACCTCCTTCCCCAGGGTGGTTGTCAAGAGCCATAGCTCAGTGGTAGGGCATCTGCAAGGTCCGTATAGTTAAAGCTATGGTTTTCCCAGTAGTGATGTATGGAAGTGAGAGCTGGACCATAAAGAAGGCTGATCGCCAAAGAATTGATGCTTTTGAATTATGGTGCTGGAGGAGACTCTTGAGAGTCCCATGGACTGCAAGAAGATCAAACCTATCCATTCTGAAGGAAATCAGCCCTGAGTGCTCACTGGAAGGACAGATCCTGAAACTGAGGCTCCAGTACTTTGGCCACCTCATGAGAAGAGAAGACTCCCTGGAAAAGAGCCTGATGTTGGGAAAGATGGAGGGCACAAGGAGAAGGGGACGACAGAGGACGAGAAGGTTGGACAGTGTTCTCAAAGCTACCAGCATGAGTTTGACCAAACTGCGGGAGGCAGTGGAAGACAGGAGTGCCTGGCATGCTCTGGTCCATGGGGTCACGAAGAGTCAGACACGACTAAATGACTAAACAACAAGGGCATCTGCTTCATAAGCAGAAACTCCAAGGTTCAACCCTTGGCATCTTTAGGCAAGGCTGGAAATGTTACCTGTCTGTATCCCAGGAACCCAATCAATGTAGACACAGGATCAGTAGTGGACAGCTTGATGGGGGGATGATACTCTGCTGAACTCCAGTCGGTCTCATCCCTGCTGCTTACTGGGAAGTAGAGGGGGAGGAGGGAGGGAGGTTGGTGCCAGTGCATTTGCACCTTGCTGATCTCCTCACTGCCTTACCTTCTGGTAAGCAGCAGCAACACAACCGGCCAGAGGTCTGTTGTGTGGTGGTGCCCTACCATGCCGTCGCTGCTACCTATACAGGAGTCAGACCAAAGGTGGATCTAGCTCCATCTTGTCTACAGTGACTGGAAGTAGCTCTCAAGGATGTCACAAATGATGCAATCTTTCTTTCCCAGACCTATCAGGAAAAGCCAGGAATTGTATCTGGGACTTTTCTGCTTGCAAAGTTCTTCCACTTGGTCCTTGAGAAAAATACTGAGTTAAAGACCTTAACAATACTGAGCTAGATGGACCAATAGTCTCAGTACAAGACAGCATCCTATGTTCCTATCCATATTTCTGTGACATGAATTTGTTTGACACAAATGACAACTTTATGAAAGTAATAATTTCCTAGAAAAGTGAATGCAATATTCTCGGGAGAGCAAGGGCTCTCTAGATCATATAACTTTTTATGTTGCCCCAACAGAAATATCTGTGGATGGTAACTACAGCAACCTTTGCATGCAGCTGCGTGCAGCTAACTGACTCACATTTTTAACAACCTTGCCAACTGCCTTAGAGGTCACTGGTTCCTATCTCCCAAAGTGCTGATGCAAGCTTTTGAAGTTCCTGGTTTCCTTATCTATACAGAGACAATATACTGGCTAAAAGCACATAGTTCACTTCCTATTCTGTCTTGATTCATGTCTACAGACCTCCTTTGAGCCACTGCTCAAGTTTCAAGACATAATCTGCTCATACAGATTTTGGTGAAGTCCCTTTATTATATATAATCATCCTGAGGCTGCAGTACTTTAAATGGATTTCTACCCTTTTTATGTGTAGCTTAAAAAATTAAAGACTACTGAACTATGTAACAGCCTTCCAAATGTGTTTCATATTTCTCTGTAAAAGTTAAGATCATAAATGGACAAATATGTTGTAGAATTGTAGAGTTGGAAGGGATCACAAGGATCACATAGTCCAACCCACTGTAATACATGAATTTTTATGGGTTTATTTATTTATGCATGTTTGTGTGTTTTCCTCCCCAAAGGAACACACTATATAACTTCTGTAGCATATGCTATTTGTGGAAGATGGAGGCTTGCCATTGTTTCTCTTTAGTTTGCCTGAAGCATTGTAAGAAAGCATGACTTTGCCTTAACCAACATTCCCTTGTCTGCATTCTTCATGTCTTCACAAAGGTTTCTGTCAGATACCATCACAGCAATGTGGATGTTGCCTTTCTGTGACCTAAGCCCGTGCAGTGGGGAGCTGCATGTGAGCAAGACAACTGCTAATGCCTTTTACTGTTTCTCCAAGCCTCAAGTTGCGTGTGTGTCAGATATAGGCATTACATTGTTAGTGATGAAGAACTGTTACTTCCTGGCTTCCACTTAGGATTCTACTGTTTTACCCATTACTAGTCCATATATTTGGATGGCCTTACCATAAACCTCTTTCTAAAGATGTCAGAATTTGTAGGAAGCTTGTCTTTCCCCCTCTTTTCCCAGGTGCACTCCAGCAGACCTAATGTCCCCATCCAGCGATACTTACTGTAATCCGTAAGGAGGAGAATGAACAGGCCAAAGCCTTCCCTCTCTAACCTCCAGTTCCCAATAACTGATGCTGTCAATAGCCCACAGTTCCTGGAAAGTCCTTATTGGTGAGGGATGGGAAAATCTGACCATTTCAGTTCCTCATGAGCATTTTAGTGTAAATTGCTCCTATTCTACACACTTTTGTGTGCAATTTGGTGAAATATAGTTCAGTGCTCTTAAAAGAGTCAAGAATTACATGTGTCCTACCATAAGAACCAACAAGGGGCTGTTTATTATTTTTGTTTGTTATTATGGTATTTTTTGTGTGTTTATATGTTGCAAGCCACCCTGTGATCCTTGGATGAAGGCCAGTATAGAAATTTAATAAAATAAATAATTTACTGGGAGCATCCTGTCTACCCCATTCCCCCAGAAATGTAGTTTTTAATAGTTGTTACGCAGGAGAAAAAAAACTGCTGGTAAATTGTATGTGTGCAAGCATGAATGCACATACATGTCTGATATGATGAGCCAAGTTGGGCAAGATGCTACACACACACTTGATTTTGCTCTGCCAGATTATTTTTAAAATGCCTTAATAACTTACTTGTACACTGTAACTTACTGGCTTAAATCACGTTGTTTGTTTTAGCTGTCCTGAAAGAAATAAAATCTCAACAGGGTTACTTCTTACTTGCTTAGATTCTCTGATACCCACTCAGTTTTCTCTACAATGAATCACTGGTCACTGCTTGTTCAAAGCAGCCTGCTTTGTTTTATGGTATTGTTCCATTTCCTCATGTTTTAACCAGAATATCTATTTTAATAATAAAAAGTGTGTTTCACATAAAAATATCTTTGTCCCTAAGTGCTGCTGAAATATAATAGCAAGCACCAATTCTCTTCATTTTACTATTATTATTTAATTTGGAGAAGTATGAGTTCCTTCCTGAGATGACATTATTATTTTTTTATCTTCTTCCATTTTATTCTCTCACCTTGGCAACCTGGGGGCAAGAAAGTCAGTTTCAATCTCCAAAGCTGAAATAACAGTGCTAAAGTTGCTACGGTTACCTCTCTGTTTCCTAATGAAACTGACACAGCTTTGGCTCCTTGGGCAGGAATTGCCTTAAGCCTTTGAAAGAACTTGAAGATGTGGGAAGCTGACTGGGCAACTGGTCCTCCATGTTAAGTCTTTCCTTAGCTTTAGCATCTCCTCCACCCCTGCTATGAAAGGAGATGGGATTATCTATTCTCCTTCCTTTTCACTGGATGATGTTGGGTAGCTTATGATTGTTTCTGGCTTATACCATGCTTGCAGAATGAAGGTGAACTATCTGGCAGCTGGGAGAGAACGAGGAAGGCATCTACACACTGGGAATCTATTAAACACCCCACCCAGCCGCTAGATGAAAATCGCAGGAGTAAACCAGAAGATCAATGGAGTGAAAGCAGGAAACCTCCCCCATTTCTGTGTATTATCCTCCATGCTCAGTGGAAACAAAACCAAGGCCTCTCATTTGAGCAGCAGCTGTTGCATTGCCATTTGTAAGGTAGTTATATGTGGAGATGGATCAAAGGATTGTGGAAGGCCTTTGGATTTCACTGCTGTGCTGCTACCTTTTTATTATATCCTGCTCAAAGCCCAATTTAGCACAGCAACAGTTCTCACCGGCACATTCCTTCCATCCTCACATTAGACCTGCCTTTTGTCATTCACTCTGATGGTTATGCTCCAGAAGGAAGTGCCATCTAGTTGGTTTTTGAAAGAGGGCAGTGACCCAAAGTCCCCCTTGATTTGACAACAGAATGGCTTGTTTAAATTCTGGATGGAGGGAAGAGACTCGAAAGGGTGTGTCAAAACTAGATAAGACAGCTGGCACACCAGAGACCTCACAGTTGTTTACAAACTAATATTTGGGGGAAGCTGGTTCTGAGGGACATCATTTTCTACCTGCAAATTATGTATATTAAAAACCACTGAGCGATTATATAGAAGTAACTGGGTCACAGTCTTTGGTTGTCCTCCTGATAAAGGCAATCCATCAGGGCTGAATCAGTCCAAAAACTAGGCCCTGACCCAGACTGGTATGGGTCTAGACAGGGCCTTTTTCCAGCAGGAACCCAGTTCTGACCCCTCTCAGGTGGGTGTCATTGCTATTATAAGAGAACAAGGGAGGTGTTCATGGTGAGTTCCAGCAGGCACCTCTTTTTTAGAAAAATAGCATTGGGTCCCAATAATGAGTATTCTCCAAGGGGGCATGAAGCTGAACTGCCACAATACTCTTGATCACCTTCGCCCAAATTGGGGTATTAATGACTTGGTATAAATTATCATGAACCAGGGGTGCAGACCCTCAGCCCTGTAGACTAAATTCAGCCCTCCAGCCCTCTCCATCTGGCCCTCAGGACTCACCTAGGCCATTCTTCTTCCCCAAGCTACTCCCCGCACTGGTCCTGTCATACCCTCCTTGAGTGTGTTTGCCTGGCTGGAATGTGTCCTTGACTCGTGACAACACCTCTTGCCTGACCAAATGGAGGATAGGGAAGCCCAGTGTGCAAAGGTAAGAGTCACATTCATTGCTCTGCCCACTCTTGCCCCTGACCCTGAATGTCACTGGTATGTGGGCCCTGGAAGTTTCCTCACAAGGGAATGTGCCATAAACCATCAAGTCCAGAGTGGCTTCTTTAGGAGCGGCCACACTACCACCTCTTTAAGGATGTGTGGCACCATTCCCTTGCAAAAAGACATGTTCACTATGCCCTGAACCCCGTTACTTTGCCAGTGTTCAGACTCTTTCCTCAGAACTATTGATGCAGTAGGAAACTGCAGTATAGCATTTATAGTATTTGAGAATGGCAACATGAGAACCTACATATTCCTGATGCTATGATGGAAAAAAAAGCCTAGATTTTCTTTTTTTTAAATGTGTTTTTGTTTTGTGAAAGCAGTTTTTTTCAAGGTAAGAGAATGGGATAGAGAAGCACAGTGACAATAAAAGTCCCTTTTTATGCCCTCTCCCATCTGTGAATTTAGTCTTGGTGCTGGTATGCCACAAGGAGCCGCATTATTCCAGAGCTATTCACCGTTCATTATTAATAACACAATTCAGCCCACAGAAATATTTGCTTTAGAGTGAAGACAAGGGTTTTTTCCCCCTCTCTTGCAGCGGGAATATTTAGGTTTCCTAAAGAAAAAAGTATCAGTTCATATGGAAAGAAATACACACAGCCTGTGAACTAGGTTGTTGTCTGCCAAATTTCCCCTTCATACCTCCATATTCCCAATTGCAGGCCAGATTGTTCCTCCAGAATCTGTGTATATGAACATACTGGGAAATGAGTGTGATTTCAGATAGAAGTCCTGAGGGATTGCTCAACATAGAGAAGAACATAAGGAAATCCTTAAGCAAAACCCTGCCTGAGTGACTATTTTGAAAGTTAAAGCTGCCTGTCGGCAATGAACCTTCTCCATCTCCTCCACCTCTCCTTAATGGCAGAGTAATGATGGCCTATTATTTAAATGTCAGCCTTGTTAGGTACTTTCTTTACCTAAACAGAAAGGGAGAGAAAGAATCTGCACAGGACAATGGGTGCAATCCGCAAGCTGCTTTGGACACCATGACGTATGGCTTTCTTCAGGCCCATCTGGCTGGGTTGGGAACTGGAGGCAAGACTTGGTGGCAATTCCATTTTTACTTATCCATTTTTGTTTAGGCTTAATGAATTGTATTGCATTCACCCAGTTTTATTATTGTTTTCAATTGCTGAATGCAGCACCGAGGCTTGGCAAAAACGAGGCAGGATACAAATTGTGTAAAATAAAAACACTTCTGAAGGTGCTTCATGGAAATAAATGGGAGCCACACAAGAACGTATTAGCAGCAGCTATTCCATCAGGCCATGAGGCAGGAAGACAGCAAAAGGAAGCTATTCCATCAGCTCTGCTGTCGTTGCTCCTCTCTCAGCTGTTTCCCTCCTAGCCACTCTCACAGTACCAGTGACACTGCCACCTTCCTGGTTTGTGCGTTGGTGGGGATGTGTGGACTTACCTGGAGGAGGGCTGGATTGGCTCCACCAGTGCATCCACACAGTCCTTATGTCATCACCCTCCTGTTGCACTCTAACCCCATCTCAATGAGCTAGTGTCAGGAGGCTGTTTCTGCCCTGACCCACTGACTGATACTGCCAACTGGTCATTGCAAGAATTGTAACTTGAAGAACTGGTGTCTGAGTTTGTTTGTTTTTTACCCCCTCCCTTCCCAGTCTTTGTTTCAATTTGTGCTATGTCTTTTAGATTGTAAACCTGATGGTAGGGACCGGATATATATGGGAGCCTTTGTGTCTGCACAATGCTATGAACAAAAAAGAAATGCTTGTGTCCTGAGATGTGTTTGTGCATAAATTCCATTCATTTCAGCAGGCTTGCACAAGAAAACTGAATCCTGGTGTACTGTGTTCAAATGTATCACCATTCATTTATACAACAGGCAAGGAAAGAGTTCTGGCTCTGTGATTACCTAAAAACAGATAAGAAATGCATTTGTTTGCTTTTTCTCTGAGTATTCACTTCTGTACCCACCTTATTTATACATCTCAAGTTAATCACCTTTTTAATGAAAGCTCTTTTTAACCTGCGTAGCAGTGAATCGCAAATAACTCTGTCCCTCGCAAAGCTAACAATGAAAAATAGCTTGACGTCTATTGCAGTGAAACAAATTGTGCTCATTATAGCTGAAATGACAGTCAAACTCTGTGTGGCTTCCAGGCTTAGCACCTCCTTTCCACTTCCCCCCATTATGGGACCGGCAAGGGGTCCTCTAAGTAATGCCAGCTGGAACGAGACCCCTCAAGCTTTGTCTGAGAATTACAAGAATTAAGCTGAGCTTGGCTTGGGCCCATCCAAACATCCTGCAGCTGGGCTATGGGAAAGAGAAGTGGCAGGGAACCAGCTCGGTTGGAATGGGGCTCGCTGGGGAAACCTGAGGGTTTCGTTATGGCAATCTCTTCTTGCCCTAGGCAAGGAGAAGGAACTTCATAAAAAGTTGCAAGTTTGGAGCTGTTCTCGCCTTTCATGCTCCCTCCTTCCTTCATACAAATCTGTGCACACTTCAGTGAATGTATTTGGCTTTTCAAGGACAGATTGCTCAAGTTACTGATGTGCTCAAGACCTAGGCTCCTTTTGCTGTGCTGCAACTGTATGCTTGGAACTCAGACTTGTAGGGTGAAAGGCAGGGAGACCAACAGTATGTGGAGCCAGAGCCAATGAGAGTTAGAGCCCACGGATTCTATTTTTGCCCCCATCTTCTTCTCTGCTGACTACTACAAGGGCAATAATAATAATAATAATAATAATAATAATAATAATTTATTATTTGTACCCTGCCCATCTGGCTGGGTTTCCCCAGCTACTCTGGGCAGCTTCCAACAAAGATTAAAAATACATTAAAATGTCACACATTAAAAACTTCCCTAAACAGGGCTGCCTTCAGGTGTCTTCTAAATGTCAGCTAGTTGTTTATCTCTTTGACATCTGATGGGAGGGCATTCCACAGGGCAGGCGCCACTACCTAGAAGGCCCTCTGCCTGGTTCCATGTAGCTTTGCTTCTCGCAGTGAGGGAACAGCCAGAAGCCCCTCGGCACTGGACCTCAGTGTCTGGGCAGAACAATGGGGGTGAAGACTAAGGAGACTAAGAAGACTAAGGAAACACTGAGACAAAGGAAGAGGCAGCTGATAGGCAGTGCCACCCACTGGACTGGTTGTGAATAAGAAAGCAGATAGTTGGGGGCTGGCTGGGGGTAGATTGAAATTGGTGGGGCAGTACCCCATTAGCCCCAATGGACCAACCTCCACTGTTATGGAACTCCTTCCCATAACATCTATATGGTACCATTATATTACTTCCTTCAAAGCTCTTCTCAAAGCCCACAGTTTTTCTGAAGGCTTTGACAGAGACCGCTCATTGCCTGTTACACAACCTAAGTACACAGGCTTGATAGGACCTGTCTCCACTTCTCCCCTTATCCTCTTATCCTCTGACGTTTCCCCTCCATTATGGAGATATAAAAATCAGAGGGTAATGGAAGCTGCTACTGTTTATGGCACAAGATCTGTCGAAGGGCCACAGCTCTGTGACAGATGCTTTTCACATGAAAGGTCCCAGGTTCAGATCCTGGCATCTCCAGGAAGGACTGGGAGATATCCCTGCCTGAAACCCTGGAAAGCCACTGCTGGTCAGTTCTGATAATTTTGGGATAGACGGACCAAAGGCCTGGCTCCTTTCCTATGTTCCTGTGCATGTGGAGACATTGGCAGATTCCTTTCTGCAGTGGATGAAAGGTTATGTTGGTTTCATTCACTGAAAGAAGTGTTTCTACAGCCACATCAACCACTGAACAGAGTGAGCTGTTTCAGCATTTGGTTGGAGAGTTTAGCATAGTAGGATGGTTGGAAAAGGACTGCCAGATCCCAGGTCTACAGGGGCTCTGCTCTTCTTAACACCTAAGTAAAAGAGAGAAGTTCCTGTATCAACCAAGAGGAAATCAAATCTCCCCTGTCCAGTGCACTGCTGCTCAAGTGAATTCACAAACCCTTACTGCTGCCACTATCGCATCACCAAGGCGATCCCTTAAGGGAAGCAAAGAATACAACGGATATTCTCAGCATCATTTGACAAGCGAAGAGGGAGAGCAGCATTGAAATGCAGAATTACTTTACACATTATGTCTAACGGTATATGATGTTTGTTTCCTTACAAGAGAACTGCAGGAACAGGCATCAGTACTGACATCACCAAGATGGTGCCCATGGGTACAATTGCACCCTGAGGGGAACTCATGAAGCCTCAGAGCTCTTCTGATCACTGCCCTCTTGGTCATGAGGTGGTGAGTGCAATAACTTTTTTCTCCCTTGGAAGTTGGAAGAGGGGACACTTTTATCCACTTACTCTTTTAGCTCTACAGTGGTACCTCAGGTTACATACGCTTCAGGTTACATACGCTTCAGGTCACAGACTCCACTAACCCAGAAATAGTGCTTTAGGTTAAGAACTTTGCTTCAGGATAAGAACAGAAATCGTGCTCCGGCGGCGTGGCGGCAGCAGGAGGCCCCATTAGCTAAAGTGGTGCTGCACGTTAAGAACAGTTTCGGGTTAAGAACAGACCTCCAGAATGAATTAAGTACTTAACCCAAGGTACTACTGTATGTGCTTTTCGAGGTTCAGATTGATTCCTCTGGCTCTGAATTTTCTGTCTCTCAGGGAGGGAATTGACCTGAGAGGGGACACCCATGCCACTCATTTAACAATCCAAACGTGCCCTAAAAGGTTCTGTGGTTGTAAGAGGTCACTTCAGACCCCAGAATTCCATCTATCCTTGTCCTGGATGGGAAAGGTGGAGAAACAGTGTCTACTGAATGTGTATGTGTGTGTGTTTAACAAGGGAATTATAATGAGGTGTTTTTGACAGCTGAAAAGTGCAAGACAATGGCAGGCATGCAGAGAAGATTAAAAAGATTGCCAATGTTTTGAGCTCATAAACAGTATCTTTTCCCGTTGCTATGAAACTTTAAGAATCTACTGTGCCCGCAGTAAGTGTGGGATTATATTCAAACTGATCTGAACCCAATTAGTTTAATAGGTATTTAATTTTGTCCCTGCTGCCAAACAGCCTGATCCTCAAAACATTAGCGCTAATGAGAGTCCCACTGAAGAAAACAGGGATTGTCCTCTACACAAAATTACTTTTGAGTATCTGTGCCAGAACCTCCTGGGGAGCACTGGTTTTGATCTCACAATGGTCGCTGGGCTTTACTGGAGCCAGAATTGCCTGCATTTGATGATGTGGAATGTTAGGAATGTATTTCTCTAAAACATTATAGAAACAACCAAGGACTAAAAAATTCTATTACCAAGCAGCACAAGACTAGAATCCCCAAGCTTCATTAAAAGTGGTCGGAGGCAGTAACTTCAAATGTCATCAAGCACATTGAATTCAATATACTTAGCCTCTTCCAATGCCAGTTTGGGTGTCTGCTTCTGTGTATTTGTTCTGTCTAAGTTTGCTCTTGTTAATTAAATCCCTTCATATTAAAGAAAAGAATGGCAACCCTATACTATGTTTATTTTGTATGCATTTGAGTTTTGCATATACATGGCGAAGACTATAGCTTCTGCATTTCATTGTTTGGCCCACTTCATCCCATAACATCATCATCATCATCATCATCATCATCTTTTCTTTTATGTACCACTTAATGCCAAAACAGGCCTCTAAGCTAGTTACAGAATGTACATATGGAATAATTAAAAATGCACCATAGTTAAAATACAATTAAAACATTAAAATACAAGCATCCTTCATTTAAAAATGCAATAAAAATATATAATAGAAACTGCACAGCAATTAAAGTAGGAGACTCAGGTCAAGAGATCAAGGGAATACCACTAAACAGGTGCATCTTTGAAAGTCGCCAGAATGCCCATTCAGATGATACTTCTCATGTTATAGCAGCAGGGAGTGCATTTCATTAGACCAGTGCCACCAAGGTGGCAGAAAACTCGTTTGGCTGCTATTCTAAAAACTACACACCTGCTTTTGATGGAAAACTTCTTGAAATCATTAGGAATTTCATCGAAATAAATATACTTTAGGGTTGATGTGAAAATGTTAGTTTGAGCAGCTTATGCTGAAGCAACAAAGCCACTCTATTGTTTAAGCAAATAAATTAAATAATAATAATAATAATAATAATAATAATAATAATAATAATAATTTATTTATATCCCACCCACCTGACTGGGTTTCCCCAGCCACTCTGGGTGGCTTCTAACAAAGGATTAAAAATACATTAAAACATCAGTCATTAAAAATTTCCCTAAACAGGGCTATTTGTGTCGTGCCCTGAGATGACAGGTTACAATGAAGAGTGAGTTAGAGACATTTTCAATACATACATACAGAAATGGTTTAAATGGTAAAATCTGAAATCTACAAAGACATGTACAAGCATAAAAGCCAGTTTGTTTCTAAAAAGTCACCTGCTGCCCATGCTAATAATTTTAAAATAAGATTATCAGTATAGAGTAGTAGTATTGAAATCAGATATCTATTAAGCCATATTTAGCCATGTCATGGGAAGCAGGTAGTGGTGTCCTGCCAAGCCTTATTCCCTCCACCATATCACCATTATTGTGTATGGACCCCTCCACAAAGCTGAGGCTAAGGTCTGAAGGAACATATTCTACTCATGGAGATTCATCACCTCAAGACTTCACCCTTAAACTCATGGAGGGCTCTAAGTGCAGTAATAGTGATATTCTGGAAGGGATAGGACTTGGAAGTCAGGACAACTAATATCCAAATATAACTTCACTGAGGTTAAAAAAAGGGGGGAAATGCAATTCAATGGGAAAGGTCCTTTTCCTTGGAATGAATTTTGGATTCCCCCCCCCGTTGTGACTTATGTACAACCATAAGCATTTTAAAAATAGAATTTCTGTTGATGCCAATGCTATGGAGTTGGGAAGCACAGATGAAAGTTGGCAACTTAACCATTGTCTTGATGAAGCACCAAGATACAGTAGTTCTTATCCAGCCAGAGTACTTGTAGGAGAAAAAGAATGAGTTTAGTCTCAGAGAAGTTCTTCTATTTCTCATTGACTATTTTAATATGTGATCAAAACATATGGATTGTGCTTTGAGATGGGCAATTTGGATTGCAGACAGTACCCTGAACCCATAGGAAGGAATGACTTTCAATTACTACCAACCTAGACCTGTTTCAAACTGATGCCCTACAGGCAAATGACTCCATACTCATGTACTGATCTCAAGAAGCCTCAATTGAATATTTATGAAACACACAGCCTGACTACCTCATTAAAGATCAAAGTTGTCATCTGATTTGCTTGGGAGAGGGTGGATATGATTTGCCATTTAAATGGTGAATATGATTTGCCATATTCTGCAAATACTGCCCAACTTTTCATTATAAGCAGCTGTGAACTCCACTATGCTATCATTAGTGATATTCCCTGGATCCTTTTGAAACAGGATGTTTCTTCTCAAAGGGCCTGTCATATCACGAACCTTCCAATAAAAATAATGTCCCTGATGAACCACCTAATGGAGTTGAACTTTGTTTTTCCCTCTGTTAGACTCTTAACTATAACCAGGTACAATTTAATGAGGCTTTTCAGCATGATAACTAACTAGGCACAATGGAATTACAGAATGATGGTCTCACTTCCAAGACAAAATGCATTCTGACTTATTCAAAAAGCATGTTCCTGTGTGCATGTATCATAAAACTACATAATTATTTTCTCCTTTTCAATGTATCTAGACTGTAAATGTGTAAAATACAACCTCATCCAGCTCAATAAACTGGAGGTTATTCAAAGCAATCAGATAATCATATAAAATAGGTATAATTTTATACTGACATGGAACTGAAAGGTTGATGGACAAATAATTCTAATGATGGAAACAGGGAAATATAAGATGGAAACGATACTGGTTACCAGTTTGTGCATCAGTGCTAAAGATGTCCAGACCTTGCTTATTTCTTTATTTTGAAGGTACGTTCTGCTCTCACCATGGTGGATATCCATAGAAGTTCTGCAAAGCATTGTGAATATGCATCATTTCAAACAACTTCAGCACATGCATGTCTAATTTTGCCTGCATGGGTCAAAAAACTTAGGTGGAATAAAACTTGCAAATAGTTGCAGTGAAGACACTTTATTCAGTTGGAAACATAGGTAGACAAAACAATACAGCAGTTGCTCACAAAGAGCTAAATGCCTAAATGAATAGTTTAACACACCAACAAAGCACTAGCCTCTCTGAAGCAAAAATTAGAAAACGCTTACTTGCAAACTCTGTAGTCAGCCAGTCCAGATTTTGCTTTAATTCATCAAGGTGCTGGTTACTTCAGAGTTACTTATTCACCGTAGCTTTAGTCTCATAGTAACAGAACAACCATAGTACAGTGGTGCCTTGGTTCACGAACTTAATCCGTTCCTGAAGTCCGTTCATAAACCAAATCCATTCTTAAACCAAGGCACACTTTCCCTAATGAGGCCTCCCACCACTGGTGCCCTTCCACCATTCAGCTTCCGTTCTTAGACTGAGGTAAAGTTCGCAAACCGGAACGCTACTTCTGGTTTTGTGGAGTTCGTAAACTGAATAGTTCATAAGCAGGACTGTTCGTAAACTGAGGTACCACTGTACAGTAAATGACAAATTTATAATTTAAAGCTTGAAAGGATATAGCCCTGTAGTCACATATATTTATTATTATTTATTAATTAAATTTATACACCGCCTTATACTCGGAGGTTTCAGGGCGGTTCACAACAAGACGACAACATATAAAAACCTAAAGCAATAATCCAATAAACTACCAGTAATTCCCTATCTCTTTGCTAATTAACCATGTATAAACATCATTTTACCTCATTCAAGAGCATAAATATTACTCAGCTTCCCAACAAAAGAAACTTTCCTTTCCTTCTAGCTCTCTGTTAAGGGACACCAATTAATGGGCACATTAATTGTTATCATACAAACTCTACTTTGGCTCACAGTTAGTGTCACTGAGCAAAGAAGGCAACAGCAGCTCAACAATCCTTGTCAGCTACCCAAAGTGGTCTGCATGCTGTTGCAGGCTCCATGGCACACAGTGGGTTGCTAATATGTTGCAAAGGGGCAGAGAAATGTTGCAAAATGCTTTAGTTGTCCTATCAATTTCCGTATAATTGACAACGACATCATTTAGGAAACTTCAGTGGTACAAGAAAGCCAACACTTTCTGAGTCCATTTCAGATCAGAAAGGAAGGAGATGTTGCACATTTATAGTGAGGGAGTTGGCAGGTTTGTGTGTCTCAAATTATGAATCATCAAATGGACAGCACATTCATTTTTGAAGTAGATTGATATAGGATTTGGACAATCTGTTACTTTACATTGCAATAGCTGTCAATTTTCCCCAGCAGTGTCGCCCATTTTAACCACTTGCCAAAATTACATTTTATAGGAAGCTCTGCCCTAAGTTCTAAATTATATACTTGCCTTGCTGAAAATAATGCTTCAGGGCTACTCGGTTCAGTTGGATCTCTTTAGAATTATATCTGAAGCTGTAAAACACTGGATGGGGTGTTCCCATAAATTAAGCAGCAGCAGATCTTTGGAAAAAGAATGTAACATTTGCTCCTGGCTGCAGAAACTTCCCATTTAACAGTGACCAGCCAATTGGCATCTGTGCCCGTTTCACTCCGCTCAGTAGAGTGGTATTTATTAATTTAGTGCTAACCTTAGTTACTATTCAGTGTGACAGAGTAGACTGCCTTTTGGATTAGACTTTACAGACTTTATTTCCAAAAGCAACATACGCATAAAGAGAGGACACAAAATGTAAAAAGGCATCTCCTCTACCAGATAAAGGTAAAGGTAAAGGTACCCCTGCCCGTACGGGCCAGTCTTGACAGACTCTAGGGTTGTGCGCTCATCTCACTCAAGAGGCCGGGAGCCAGCGCTGTCCGCAGACACTTCCGGGTCATGTGGCCAGCGTGACGAAGCTGCTCTGGCGAACCGGCACCAGGGCAGCACACAGAAACGCCGTTTACCTTCCCGCTATAAAGCGGTACCTATTTATCTACTTGCACTTAAGGGTGCTTTCGAACTGCTAGGTGGGCAGGAGCTGGGACCGAACGACGGGAGCTCACCCCGCCCCGGCGATTCGAACCGCCGACCATGCGATCGGCAAGTCCTAGGCGCTGAGGTTTTACCCACAGTGCCACCCACATCCCTCCCTCTACCAGATACCTGTGGTGAAAGACCTTTCTTTCTCTTTACTACTTCCGAATTCAAGTAAGGGACCATATGTTGGATTACTCCCCTACCTTTTCCAAAACATTTGGAAAATCAGCTTGTGGCAGTAAAGGCTAGGGTGAACTTCTCAGTTCTCAGTGCTAGTTTTCACAAATAAGGAGCTTTTGACATGGGGCAGCATTTAATTATACAAATCTCCACAGTTCTACAAATATGTGGTTCACCCCAGCAGGACTATAATGTGTTATTTTTCTGAACATTTGCATGCGTTTTAAAACTCTGTCAAAGTAATAGGAGCATAGGAAGGTGACCAGCAGCTGCTCTCCAGGGTTTGAGGAAAGAACACTCTCCCAGGTTAGCTGGAGATAGCAGGGTTTGAATTTGGGGAGCTCTACCATGGCCTACCATGGTCTACCATGCCTTCAGAAATTTGCAAATCAGAAACATCCCAATGAATACAGCAGAGAGCAAAATCAACTGACTGTTTTTTCATGATTGTCCAGAGCTTTTAGAAGGTTCTGCAATCTTTTTGATTGAAAAGGGAGTATCAATGAACAAGATAACCTATATCATCTTGTCATATTCATAAATAACAATCAATATTATCTACAATACCTAATCTAAAGAGTGGATACTGCCTTCATAAAGCATGTTTTGAGACCTTCAAACCAGGTTAACTGTTGATTTATAGAATTACAAGATTTAATTGTATAATATCTTCACACTGGATAGGATGGTGGTTAAATTTAACAGGTCAAATAAGCCTAAAATTGTCCATTTGCATGGTTTAAATAAATGAAGAACTAGAATAAGAAGCAGGAACAGTCACTGCTATTTTTAAACCTACCCAGCTACAATCCCATCCCAACTTACTGGGGAGGAAGGCCCATTGAACCCAGTGGGACTTACTTTTGAGTAGGCAAGTGTAGGACTGCACTATTAGCAGCGAATCATAACCCGCAAATGACATTTCTAACCATTTAAACAAAGTTGAACAAAGTTGGTGTTAAAATGGAACCTTGCCAGACTCTTGACTTTCTTGCAAAGCTTTCAAGAGACTGTGCCTGCTTGCTGGGTGATACGGAAACCTTATCTAAATGAAGCCCAAGACAACAGAAGGTGCCTTTTCCATGACACTAGATTAGCAGCAGGAGATGCTGCCACATTTTAGAATGCATTACCCTTTGTTGCTATCAAGTGTGGACTCAACCTGACTATGAGAGGCAACTGAAAAGAGGGGTATATCAAACCATCAGTATTAAGGAATAAAATCTTAAATATATGGTCATTATATTTGATTTATGGACAGAGTTAGAAATTTTTTTCTGCTGCTTTACAATTTATTAAAAAATATTGTGAGAAGGCATGGAAATGACTTCCAGTACATAAGAAAAGTATGAAACCTTATATGTTTAAAAGGATCCGGTGGCCTTTTATTTTCTACAAAATATGGTGGCTGTAGTTATCAGATATGAGAATAACAGTGAAGCAGTCATGCCAGGGTTGGCTTTTCAAGATGCATCCCCAGTGTGTTCAGTTAATGAAGTCCAAGGTATCTCTTTAAACAATGTCAGACTTCTTTCAGATTATAGGGAAATCCTGAGATTGATTTCCAAACCAACCATTTCATATATATGAAGGGCAAGGATTATATTGCAATGAAATTATGTTGTAAATTATTCCACCATTCACTGAATAACGCTGTGCTGAGAACATGCCTGTCCTCTCCATCTCATTTTAGCATTTCAAACTGAGATATATTTCTTTAATCCTTATTCAGTATTTGTCCTACAGCATATTTTCCGCCTTTCTTTTACCTTCAGCCATGTCATTCAAGGGAAATGGTTGCTTTTCAGCTACTTCTGGAAGGCAGCTATTGTCAACCAAATTTTCTGTTAGCCCCCTACTGAGAAAATGGATAACGGCATTACATTAAAATACTCTTCCAGATCCTGCCTTTTCCCCATTCTGTCCCAGAAATAAAACTCCAAAAGGTACATGGCAAATGAAAGCATAGATGAAATTGTTCATGCCACCTGAAAACCCCTTAAAGCTCTTTTTTCTCTGCAAAATAATTAAAGTACATTCTTGAAACGTCACACAGCTGCTGATTAAGCTCCCATTTTGACTCCGAGTGTGGCCTGTGCCAGTTTGTTTCCTCAGACGGATGGTAAATATGTAAGTGTTCCTATTAAAAATTAGTTTGGAAGTACTAGTATTTTTTTAAAAAAAGTATTGCGTGGACAGGCGGAGTCCCCAGATCCCGCGCGGTCCCCCCGTCATGTGGAATAACAACTCAAGACAATGTGCTATGGGATTAAATTGGCCACAATTTTATTAAATTTCAAATATGGGTAGACCTTGGCTCAGGCATTGGGCGTTCTCCCTCCCCAGTCCCCAGCCGGGGACCTAGGGAGCATCAGGGTTATCCAGTGTGTGGGAGGGGGGATGGGCCAGCTCTGGAGAACATATGTTCAAGCAGAGATAGCCGCCCCCGTTACGCCGCCACTGCAGGGGAGAGCAATGACGACCTTTCGGCGTACGGTCAAAGCCTCCCTTCAGAAAACCCCTTTAACGGGGAACCCTGGTAGCGCCGCTGCAAGAGGAAGATGGACAAAAGGATTCCGCCCAAGGCCTGATACTGCCAAGTTTCCCGTTTTGCTACGGGAAAGCCGAAACCTGCCAATGCAGGGAAATTCCTTTCCGGCCCTTTGACAGTGACCTTAACGTAGCAGCGCCCGCATACCTGTAAGAAAAGTTAACCTGCAAAACCTGTGAAGAAAAGTTAACCTGCAAAATAAGGCATTAACTGAGGGCGGGTAGGGTGGGAGAAGCTCTGGAGCCAAGTGAGGATTCCCAGGTAAGATCCTCCCTCTATTGTGTGGGCAGGTAATCCCTCCCCCACCTGGCCCGATCTCCTTGGCAACGCTTCCCCCAGGTGGGATTGGACAACTGACTGGGGTAGGCAGAGACCTCCAGGTATCCCACCTGAGGGAAGGCAAAGCCAAGCCTATGCCTAATGGAGCAGCTCCAGATCCAGGGGCTGCGCGCGTCCACGCAAAGGTCGCCCACCGTTTTATGCGGGGAGCGGTCATTGTATGTGTGTATATATATTACACACAGAGAGAGAGAGAGATGCATACACACATACAGTGTTACCTCGGGTTAAGTATTTAATTCGTTCCGGAGGTCCGTACTTAACCTGAAACTGTTCTTAACCTGAAGCACCACTTTAGCTAATGAGGCCTCCCGCTGCCGCCGCGCCACCAGAGCACGGTTTCTGTTCTCATCCTGAAGCAAAGTTCTTAACCTGAAGCACTATTTCTGGGTTAGCGGAGTCTGTAACCTGAAGCGTATGTACCCTGAAGCGTATGTAACCTGAGGTACCGCTGTATTTACACACAGAGACCATGGGAATATATACTCCCTGTTTTTCTTTTAGGAATTGGAACTAGGGTATAAGGGATTGAATTATAAGGATGACAAGTGAGGTCCACATATCAAGTTCCACGGCAGGGATGGTGTCATTGGGCATCATTGTGCTTCTGCAGAAGTCCACACCCCAGTGTGGGCACATTACCACAGTCTGCAGCAGGGGCGGGAAAGTTTTTTCAGCCCAGTGGCCACAT